>NC_056743.1:1568053812-1568353812 GCF_019279795.1 Protopterus annectens | reverse complement strand
TTATCCTGCTGGCAGGCGACCCGCAGTCGGCCCGAGTTCCAAAGTCTTGGTCCGGCATCAGTCGCGGTCGCATCCTCCCTGACGTCAGTGTGCCAGGGGTATAAAAGTTGCAACCGACGCCATTTTCTTCAGTCTTCTTGCCGCGCGGTGCCCGAAGCAAAAGCAGTTCGCAAGTGCCGGTCGGCCGACTCCTGAGATTTTCAAAATTGACTTTCAGAACTGAAGTCTTCAATAAAGCTAAGTACCCATTGAGGAAACTTTCTCTTCCTCCAGACCGATGTCAGTAAAAGTTAATAATTGTATTTCTTGTGGGAAGCAAATACCACATAAGGACTTTCACTCTTACTGTATTCCTTGCCTAGGCCCTGACCACGACGTCACTAGTTGTCGGTTTTGTGTTAGATTCAATAAACGCACTATTAAACATCGGTTTGATTTTGCTTTGCATTATTTTGGCCGAAGATTTAATTACATAATGCCGTCGGGACAACCGACGACCAGAATCTATAAAAAATGCAAAGATAAAGAAAAGGACAGGCATCCGAGGTCCAAAACCGACAAAGCCTCTTTTAGGCCAGTCGCCAGTTTGCCGGTTCTCAGTGAGGTGCTTTCGCAGCCCCTGACACCCGCTACCTCAGAGCCACAGGCTGCTACCGACAGCCACGTGGAGACACCGAGGCCTGTGGAAACTCAAGGTATTGGGCCTACGGAAACTATTCCCTCAGATGGGTCCGGAGACGCTGAGCAGGCATCTGCTTCTGAGGGTGTTTTTACACCTTCACAGCTTACAATTAAGCCCTCTTCAACAGCAAAGGCAAAATCAACAACACCATTAAAGACAAGGAAACAAGTACAGTATTCTCCAGAACAGTCATCCATGCCAAAGAAACAGATGCTTAAAATGGCCGAAGACCTAATTACTTTAATCGGGGGTTCCCATCCCCCTCCTGACAAAAGGCCTAGGCAAGACACTGATTATTCCTCTGACCAGGTTTCTATTTGCTCTGGCTCCTCTTCTGATTAGGGATACTCTCTCCCTCCTTATGAGGACTCTGATGCAGAAGAGTCCATACCTTCTGCCTCTCCTCCTGAGGATTATTATGTTGGGGAAACCCTGCACACCATGAGGGAGCATTTCCACTGGGAGAGCCAGGATTATTCAGAATCCAAGAAAAGGCTCAGAGACTTCCTGTTATTGCCCCAGCACAGGCCCCTGGCTATCCCCCCTGTGCTTCATATTGTTGATGATGCTTTTTCTGAATCCAGTCTGTCTCCTGATTCTTTACTCCCTGCACCAGTCAAACCAGATGGGTACTAGAGAGTCCCTGACTCTCATAAATTTCTTTACAAAAACCCTGCTGCAGACCCAGAAACAATTTCTCAGGGTCCCAAAGGGGTTAAGGCTTCCACTGCTAAAAATCCTGTCCCCTCCGATAGGGATTCCAGAGCTCTGGACAGATGGGGGGAAAAGGTTTACACTTCTGCAACTTTAGCTGTAAGAGCTTTAAACCGTCAGGTTCCCATGCTTAAATATCAACAGTACCTCATGTCATTGTTAAAACAGAAAATGGTTTCAAATACAGAAGGTCCTGACTGTAAGGAAATGCAGGATTTATTGCATGCAGTTGAACAAGTGGGAAAGCATACTCTGCAATGTGGTTTTGATTCTTTAGAGGCTTCTTGTGGAGACGCAGTGACAGGCTCTGTTATTCGTAGGCATGCTTGGTTGAAATAACAAAGTTTACCTGACCATGTTAAAGTAAAACTATACATTGAAAGATGTCTTACAGGTTCAACCACCTAGATTTAGCAGAAACTGGCCTTCAAAAAATTGGTCCTTTCCAGTGTCAGGCCACAAAGTGGCAGATACAGACGCCCAAGAGGCAGATCTCAGCCCCAAGGCTCCTACCGACCTAAACAATGGGGGGTGCTTCAGCCCCCAAAGGAGGGGGAAGACAAATCACAACCTTATAGGAAACTGTCCCAATGACTTCCCTCTGCAAATGCCAAGCACTTACCTTTTAACAGCTCCCCTAGGGGGAAAGCTAGCACTTTTCTCAAAAATTTGGCACATGATCACCCAGGACCAATGGGTGCTGAATATTGTTTCTCAGGGTTACAGGTTCCACTTCCACACGCTTCCAAAACCAAAAGGTATGCCAGACCTGCCACAAAACCAATGGGCAGAGGCACAAAAACAGATTGCTGCTCTCATGGACAATGGGAGCTATTCAGAAAGTTCCACAGCAAGAACAAGGACAAGGATTTTACTCAAGACTTTTCTTAGTACCCAGAAAGGACAAAGCCTGGAGACCAATACTGGACCTGTCAATCCTAAACACTTTCCTGGATGTTCCAGAATTCAAAATGTTAACACTTCATCAACTTCTGCCCATGCTGGACAAGAAGGTTTGGCTAGTTAGTTTGGACCTCAAGGAGGCATACCTGCATGTTCCAATCAGACAAACATGCAGAAGATACCTCAGATTCATAGCAGGCTCAATGCATTACCAATTCTCTGCACTGCCCTTTGGCTTATCTACTGCGCCCAGGGTCTTCAAAAAATGCCTGGCACCAGTAATTGCATTTTGCAGACAAAAAGGAATTCAAATATATCCCTACTTGGACGACTGCCTTATTCAAGCAGAGAGCAAGGACATTCTTCTAAAACATCTGGTGTTTGTAAAAAGATTGCTAATTTGCCTAGGGTACACAGTAAACGAAAAGAAATCAAAACTAGTGCCCTCACAAGAGATATTCCTGGGTGCAAGCTTAAATACAACTGCCCAGATGGCTTATCTCACGCCAGACAAACAAAGGCAACTGACTCATTACTTTCAAATGATGGCAATAAAAACCTAGCTCCCTGCAAGAAAATTTCTGCAGGCCCTGGGCTTCATGACATCCTGCATTCTACTAATTCCATATGCAAAACTGCATATGAGGAAATTACAATGGTATTTAAAAAGTATTTGGACTCAGCATTGTCACAGCCTGGAGACTATCATTACTTTAATTCCCTGCCTACAACAGGAGTTTCGATGGTGGGCCCAAGCTTGTCACCACAACAAGGGACAGCCTTTCACTTTACCCACAGCCAGGCAGACAATAACAACGGATGCATCGGATTATGCCTGGGGGGCACATATGGAATGAAAATGCATTCAGGGCACGTGGCCCAAGGAACAAATGCATCTTCACATCAATCAAAAAGAGATGCTAGCTGTACAGAATGCTCTGACAGCTTTCAAGGACCTACTACATCCAGGACAACTATTAATAAAGACTGACAATACCACAGTTATGTGGTACATAAGCAAGGGGGCACACATTCCTACCCCCTATGCAGGCAAGCCATGACTTTGTGGAACACAGCACTGACTTATCAAGTACATCTGCAGGCACAATTCCTGCCAGGAACAAAAAAAATACACTGGCAGATGAACTAAGCAGAAATCTCATGGATCTTCACGAATGGAAACTAAATCCACAGGTGTTCAGCATGATAATGAGGAAATGGGGACGCCCAGACATAGATCTTTTTGCCTCCCCTCACAATTACCAAATACAGAAGTTCAGCACAAGAACTTATCACTCTCAAGCATGGAGAGTGGATGCTCTATCATTCAGCTGGAAAGGCTTGGCAGTCTATGCCTTCTGTCCGATGCCTCTCCTTACCAAGGTACTCCTAAAAGTTAGACAAGAAAGGGCAAAATTGATCCTGATTGCCCCAGACTGGCCACGCCAGCACTGGGCCCACTCCTAAGGAGCTTGTCTCAAGGCTCAGCTTGGCCTCTACCTCAGATTCCTCATCTTCTGACACAACAAAACAATCAGATTCTGCACAATAAACTCAGAACCTTAAATCTGGCAGCATGGCAGATAATGTAGCCACTAAGACTGCACCTCTCTGTAAAGCTGTTATGGATGTCATTTTAGAAGCCAGAAGGCCCAGCACTAGGAAATCTTATGCAGAAAAATGGAAGAGATTGTGCTTGGAACCAGGCACAAGGCCTCGAACCACTAGTCCCGAATATACCTCAGATTTTACAATACTTAACTGAGATGCTGGACAAAGGCCTATCTTTCCCATCAGTTAAAATACGTGCCTCTGCCATTTCAGTTCATTACAATACGGAGCCTCCTATTTTTTCACTACGACAGTACCTCGAGGGGCAAAAAATATAAGACCCCCAAGGAGAGCACCACTACCAACTTGGGATCTCAATTTTGTTTTAGAAAAACTCGCACTGCCTCCATTTGAGCCAGCCAGCACAGCTGATCTAAAATTCTTATGGAAAACTGCTCTGCTCCTAGCAATAACATCAGCAAGAAGAGTCTCAGAGTTACAGGCATTAATGGCTGTGGAACCTTTCATCATTTTTCATCAGGACAGGGTCTCACTTAGGACAAACTCAACATTCATGCCAAAAGTGGTCAAAAATGTGGCCTTGAACCAAACCATTCATTTGCCTACTTTCTACCCAAATCCACAAAATAAAGGGGAGAAACTTTTGCACTCTTTGGATATACACAGACAGCTACATTTTTACCTGGACAAAACAAAAGCTTTCAGAAAAACTGAGCAACTGTTTGTAGCTTATGCCACTGCATCCGCTTCTGTTATGCACAGCATGGCAAATCAGTGCCTAAGGATATTAGGCCTCATTCTACCAGAGCAGCAGCCACTTCAGCAGCTTTTCTCAGAGGAGTACCAACCAAAGACATTTTAGTAGTTGCAACCTGGAGCTCAGTGCACACTTTCACCTAGCACTACCACTTACCTCTACTCTAAATCCAGAGCAGGCTTTGCCACTGCAGTTCTGCAGGGCCTGGTAGCCTCTCCAAATCCTATTTAGACCCAACCACAGCTTTGGGATTCTACCCAAGTGTAATGACTGCAATAGTGAAACACGATGAACATAGTACAGTTGTGTACCTACCATAAATGTAGATGTTAGTGTATTCACTGTTGCAGTCCAGGTTACCCACCCACCATCCCCCTTTTTATTGCTGGGACCTTATTGTACTTCTCAACTCTATACAACCTATGCAGTGTATTTGCTTGTAGATGAAAATGTTTATAGTAATATATGCATGTTTTTTGGCATATTTTTATCTTTCCAGCCTTCCTATTTGGGGGCACCTGACCTCTGGGGAAAGAAAAACTGAAGAAAATGGCGTCTGTTGCAACTTTTATACCCCTGGCGCACTGACGTCGGGGAGGATGAGACAGCAACCGACGCCGGACCAAGACTTTGGAACTTGGGCCGACTGCGGGTCGCCTGCCAGCAGGATAACCCAAGTGTTATGACTGCAACAGTGAATACACTCTAACATCTACATTTATGGCAGGTACACAACTGTACTTTTCATATGCTCAAGTATCAGCAACATCTCATGGGATTGCTTAAACAGAAAATGATAAATTCTGAATGTGCTGAAAACAAGGAAATGCAGGATTTATTGTATGCAGCTGAACAAGTTGGAAAGCATACTTTGCAATGTGGTTTTGATTCTTTGGAGGCCTCCTGCAGGGCATGATTACGGTTCTGTAATTAGGAGGCGTGCTTGGTTAAAGGAACAAAATCTGCCTGATCATGTTAAAGTTAAGTTACTAGATGCACCTTTACAGCATGATACTTTGGTGCTAAGGCAGAAGAGGTGTTAAAGAAAATGGAAGACAAAGCTAAATCTATGCAGGCTGTTAGATTTTTTACAAGTACAGCCACCTAGGTCAGACGGACCTCAAAGCGGCAGATCCAGATGCCCAAGGGGCAGAGCCCAGGCGCAAGGTTCTTATAGGTCAAAACAATGGGGTGCTTCTACCTCCAAAGCTGGAGAAGATAAAGCACAAACATACAGAAAGCTGTCCCAATGACTTCCCCTGCCTGCACCAAGCACTTATCTTCTGGCAGCACCCTTAGGGGGAAAATTAGCACTTTTTGCTGAAAATTGGCACATTATAACCAAGGACAAATGGGTTCTAAATAGTGTCACAAGGCTACAAATTCCATTTTCATACTCTGCCAAAGGCAAACGGCTGGCCAGATCTGCCAAAAAATCAATGGGCAGAGGCAGAAAAACAAGTTTCATCCCTCATGGACAATGGGGGCCATTCAGCAAGTACCAGAACGAGCAGGAACAAGGATTTTACTCGACTGTTCTTGGTACCCAGAAAGGACAAGGCCTGGAAGCCGAGGACCTATTTATTCTGAACACATTCCTGGATATTCCAAAATTCAAAATGTTGACTTTGCAGCAGCTTCTGCCCATGCTGGGCAAAAATGCTTGGCTTGTGACTTTAGACCTAAAAGAGGCATACCTGCATGTTCCAATCAGACAATCGTGCAGAAGATAACTCAGATTCAAGGCTGGTTCAATGCATTACCAAATCTCTGCACTGCCCTTTGGCTTATCTACTGCACCCAGGGTCTTTGCAAAGTGGCTGACACCAGTAATTGCATTCTGCAGACAAAGGAATACAAATATATCCTTACTTGGACGACTGTCTAATTCAAGCAGAGAACAAGGACATTCTTCTTCATCTGGCGTTTGTGAAAAGACTTCTAACATGCCTAGGGTACACAGTCAACGAAAAGAAATCAAAACTAGTACCCTCTCAAGAAACAATATTCCTGGGTGCAAGCTTGAATACAACTGCCCAGATGGTTTATCTCACGCCAGGCAAGCAAAGGCAACTGACTACCTACTTCACAATGTTGACAACAAAGGCCCAGTTATCTGCAAGAAAAACTCTGCAGGCTTTGGGCTTCATGGCATCCTGCATCCTTACTAATTCCATATGCAAGACTGCATATGAGGAAACTTCAATGGTACCTAAAAAGTGTTTGGACTCAACATTGCTACAGCCTGGAAACGGTGATTACTCTCATTCCCTGCCTGCAACAGGAGATCTGAAGTAGGATGTTCATTTGTCAGCAACCTGTGGGTTACAGATCCGATATCGGATCCGAGCCGGCAACTTGTTTCAAGCTAATGGATCCGAGCTCCTAGCTCCTCCCTTCACCCATAATCCCCTGCTAACCCTCCATGACCTCAGATCTAGTTTGCCGCGCTTGTGGATGGCTGGATCCTTTTGAGCTCGTCAGCTAAGTGGAATTTTACTACTTTTATCTGTATTTGTCCTGTCAGAATTTTTCTTTTTTGGTTAAATTAATGAAGAAAAAGTGTGTAAGTGTTAGGCTCACTTATTATTTGTTCTTTAATTAGTTCCCCCTCCCTTCACTGCTCGTTAGTTGTGAGTGTGTGTTGTGTTTCTTTTTGGGGCCTGTGTGTGTAGTTGTTTTTCTTTAAAAAATGGCTGAGGCCCCAAAAGCCATATTTTCCAAATGTACCGAGTGTGGCCATAAGCTCTCCCCGGCTGATGGCCACACTCGGTGCGTTCGGTGCCTTGGGGTTGAACACCTTACCTCAGGCTGTACCATCTGTGCAGCGTTCAACCCCAGGTCAATGAAAGAGTGGAGGTCGAAGCTGGTCCTGGCGGGACTTTTACCCCCGGACTCTGCTTCGGCCTCCGCTACCTCTGCTGCTCCCGTGGCTCCACCACAGTCTGTGGTCGCTGCCACTCCTGCCCCCCCCCTGCCACCGTCCGGGACTCAAACTCCTGCTAAAGTGTCGGAGGACAGGGAGGCCAGGAGGGAGAAACGGAGGGAGAAGCACCACAAGCAGCGGGCCGAGACCTCCGTTTCGGCCCCGCCAGCTAAGCGAGCTTCTCCCTCCACTGCTTCTAGGTCGTCTCCTCCTCTGCTCAGATCCCCTTGTTTCTCCCCAGGGCCCGAGGAGGAGGAGACCCGATCTCCGTCGAGGTCATCGAGGCGGCATTCCAGGCCTGCCTCGGTGGCCTCTTCAAGATGTACTTTTAGTTTATCCGATGCAGACTTGGACCGGATGATGCGAAGATTCATCCAGGCCCAGCTGCAGATGGGAGTGCTCTTGCCTCCCCCCCCCCCCAGGGGGGAGCTCGACACCTTTTATCCACCCTATTGCTCCTTCTCCGACCCGCTGTCTGGGTTCGGAGCCGAGCAGCGTTGGAGCCGGGGGTGGGTTGGCACCGACAGTACTTGGTACTTCGGATCCGACCCTGCCCTCGAGCCTGTCTGATCCAACCTCTCTGAGCTGTGGTCTGAGCTTCGGATCCGGGGGATTCAGTGTGCCTTCGGCTCCGTCCAGGTCGGAGCCCACTGGTCCCTCGGATCAGACGGTCTCAGCGCCGGCTCCGATCCCTTCATCGGATCCGAGTGGGAGCCGACTTTCAGATCCATTAGAGAGTGGCTCTCCCTCGGCCTTCGATGTTGTGGAGAGGGCTCTGTTGAGAGCATCCAGACCCCCGGTCCTTGCATCGGCTCCTCCCTGCACTCCCTGTCTGCTGGGCCAGGCTTCCATCACTCGGCCAAAGGGACAGCCTGCTTCGATGTCACAGATGGTTCCATTGGAACAAGATGTTGCTGGCGAGGCCTCCTCGGACAGTTCCCCCGAGGAAGTTCCCCGTAAGCATAAGTGCAAAAGGAGGCACGTGGACTCCCCTGAGTCCTTAACCGAGGACACGGACTTGGAGGAAGGGAAGGCTCCCCAAGATCGCCCCCTGAGGATGTCTCCTTTGGAGACATCATGGAGATACTAAGGATCAGAGGTGGGTGGTCTGCCCCCAAGTCTTCCTCTGACGAGTCCGTGTTTCTGGAGGCATTCGAGGCAGGCCCGTCTACCTCTTGGGTGTCCCCTCCGGCCGAACCCCTGGTGGACCTCATTACCACCAGGGTGTGGAAGGATCCGGACACCGTGGAGCCAATACCGAAACGCCCGGATAGGATTCTTAGCCCCCCCTCAGACCGATCACATTGGAGTAAGGGGCCCCCCGTAGATGCCATGTTGACAGCGGCAGCCACGAAGAGGGAATTGGCTCAGGAGAGCCCCTCAGTCCATCCACCGAGCAAAGAGTCCCGTTTGATGGACCGTTTAGGGAAGCGAGTCTTTAGTTCAGCGACCTTCTCGGTAAGATCTCTGGACTATATGGCACATGTCATCAGGATGCAGCGGGATCTTAGAGTACGCTGCATCCCCCCCTGAGTCCATGTCGGAGGATGACAAACAATTGTACTCCACCCGAATGGCCTCTCTGAGATCAATTTCAAACACCTCTATGCGGCTATTGTCCCACGCCACAGAGGGAGCCGCTAGGGCTAGCGGAGCAGGCCTAGTCATGAGACGTCAGGCCTGGCTCCGTCACTGCGATTTTGTGGAGCCCTTTAAAGCGTCCTTCGCGAACGCCCCTTTCAATGGTTCTGCCCTATTTGGCAAAACAGTTCACGAGACACTTGTCCAGAGCGAGAAGGACGGGAAGACGTCTGCCGTCTGAGTCCGCTTCTCAGCTCCCCAGCGGTCCTTTTCGAGGAACCAAAAGGGTCAGAAGAAGATGTGGTTCTGAAAATCACAACATTCCCAACCAGCTCCGGACAACCAGTCCTACCGTGGCAGAGGTGGACAGGGAGGACGCCGCCACAGGGGCAGAGGGGCTCCGAGAAACTTTGGGTCCAGAGAACCTTTCTCTGAGCGGCCCGCGCAGCAGCCCTGAGGGGCTGCCCGGCTGCTCCACTCTGGAGGCAGTTGGGGGGCACTTCTCGGAACACCTAGCGGCATGGGAGTCCATCACAACAGACCGCTGGGTGCTTCGCATTATATCCAGAGGGTACAAAATACCACTTCTCCATGTCCCCAAATCCAAGAACCTCCTCGATGTACCACCCGATCAGAGGGAGGCCGCAGCTGCAGAAATTCAGCAGCTGCTAAGAAAGAGCCATCCAGCCTGTCCCCCAAGACCAGCTCGGATTAGGGTTCTACTCTAGGTTCGTTTTGGTGCCAAAAAAGATGGGGGACTTGAGACCGATCCTAGACCTTTCCCGCTTGAACCTGTCAGTAACCAAGGAAAAATTCCGGATGGTCACTCTTCAATCTATTCTCCCCCTTTTGAGGGAGAATGATTGGATGTGCTCCATAGACCTCCAAGATGCGTACTACCACATTTTAATGGACAAATGATCCAGGAGGTTCCTTCGCTTCCGGCTGGGGGCCAGTCACTACCAGTTCAAGGTCCTTCCCTTTGGCCTCACCACAGCCCCCAGGGTGTTCACCAAGGTATTAGCAGTGATTGCGGCCCACCTGAGACTCCAGGGAATACAGGTCTTTCCGTACCTGGACGACTGGCTCCTGACCGCACCAACAAGGCATCTACTTTGCTCAGCCAGAGACTTCTTCCTCCGTCTAGCCCCACAGTTAGGCATTGCTATCAATGTCGGTAAATCTCTACTGGCTCCAACGCAGGTCATAGAATTCATAGGTGCCAGAATAGACACCAGAGATTTGCGAGCCTTCCTAACTTCCGAGAGAATCCGGAACTTGCAACTTCATGTGCGGGCTATCCTCCAATCAGAGGCTTCACCAGCGGAATTGGTCCTGAGGGCACTAGGCTCCATGGCGGCAGCGATTACGCTCCTTCCATGCGCCCGTTTGAACATGCGGGTACTGCAATGGACTCTGCTAGTGCAATGGTCCTTTCTATCCCTTCCTTTCCACCATCCCATTGCTTTCAGCAAGGCTTGCAGGAGGGCGCTTCTATGGTGGCTCCATGCCTCGAACTTCCATACGGGCCGTCCCTTCTGCACCTCTCCCCCTCTTGCCACAGTGACCACGGACGCTTCCCGCCTCGGGTGGGGGGGGCATTATTCAGGCAGGACAGTCCAAGGCACGTGGAACGATACAGAGACCTCCCTGCATATCAACGTTCTGGAGATGAGAGCGGTGCTGTTGGAGTTGCAAGCACTTCATGGCCTCCTCCCCACAGGAACGATTGCAATTCAGTCGGACAACATGTCGGTGGTCTGGTACATCAACAAACAGGGGGGAACCAGATCTTACCCTCTATGCCGCGAAGCCATGAGAGTGTGGGAATGGGCGATCTCCTCCATCCGCTTTCTGATTGCGACGCACATTCCGGGGAGGACCAACATCCTAGCGGACAAGCTCAGCCGCACCCTTCTTAGCCCGTACGAGTGGTCTCTCAATCCACTAGTAGCTAAGCAGATATTCGCAACATGGGGGCAACCCTGCTGCGATCTTTTTGCATCTCCATCAAACACCAAATGCGGCAATTTCTTCGCTCTAATCCCCCCTCCAGGGGAACCTCCAAGAGACGCTCTGGTGCATGCTTGGCCACCCAGTCTACTCTATGCCTATCCTCCTCTGCCACTAATGATACAGCTCTTACAGAAAGCCTCACTGGTTGGGGAGCAAGATGATCCTCCTTGCCCCATTCTGGCCTCGGCAAATTTGGTTCCCTTACCTGTGGTCTCACCTTGTGAATCACCCTTGGATTCTAGATCCCACTCCGGATCTCATCTCCCATCCGTCGAACTTACCAACTCCAAACCTGGACAATCTGAAACTGACAGCTTGGTTGCTCCAGTTCCACTCCTAGTTAGGACTCCCGGTATCTCTTCACCAGTCAAAGCCATCCTCGTGGCAGCGCATAAGCCCTCCACCAGGAAAGTGTACCACAGTAAATGGAAACGTTTTTCCATCTGGGCGGAGCATCACGATCTAGATCCCTCCTCTTCCATCCATACTAGACTTCTAACTGAACTTTTTCAGGAAGGTGCTAGTTGTTCAACTGTCAAAGTGCAATTGGCAGCCATATCACATTACCATGTGGGACATGATACAGGGCCTTTGATGTCGGCCAAGTTGTGTAAAACCTTTCTCAAAGGCACCTTTTTACTTAGACCCCCTGTAAAGGAAGCCGTGCCCCCCTGGGATCTTACATTAGTTCTTCAAGCCTTGGCTGCTCCACCCTTTGAACCCGCTGCTTCAGTAGATCGCAAATTCTTGTCATGGAAAACAGCATTCCTTGTAGCCATCACTTCAGCGAAAAGAGTGTCGGAGCTTCAAGCTCTCTCTGTGAAGCCTCCTTACCTGATCTTTCACCCAGATAGTGTACCTCAGGATCAATCCCTCCTTTCTTCCCAAGGTAGCATCAGAAACCAACATAAATCAATCCATAAATTTACCGGTTTTCTTCCCTAAATATCAGAATAAGGGAGAGTACAAGCTGCACTCATTAGATGTTCATAGGCAGCTTCGCTTTTATACTCATAGGACAGCTGGCCATAGACAATCCGACCAGCTGTTCGTTTCCTTTGCCAAATTTAACTTGGGGAAAGCTATCTCTAAAGTATCTTTATCTCGCTGGATTTCTCAATGTATCCTACTGGCGTATCAAGCCTCGGGTAGACCCCCACCAGAAGGAGTTTGTGCTCATTCCACCCGCTCCATTTCTACCTCTGCGGCCTTCAAGTCTAGATGATATTTGTTCTGCAGCCACTTGGGCTTCATCTCATACCTTTATTAACCACTACAAACTAGACGTGCTTTCTAGAGGGAGAGCATCCTTTGGCTCTGCGGTGCTTCGTAATATCCAGGAGTAATATAACAGGAGTTTTCGATGGTGGGCAAAGGCTTGTCACCACAACAAGGGACAGCCATTCACATTACCCCCAGCCAGGCAGGCACTAACAACGGAAGCATCAAATTATGCCTGGGGGGGGGCCCACATGGCAGGAAGATGCATTCAGGGCACATGGATCTCAAACCAAATGCATCTACATATCAATCAAAAAGAGATGCTAGCTGTTCAAAATGCCCTGACAGCCTTCAACCTACTTCATCCGGGACAACTACTGATAGACAACACCATGGTCATTTGGTATATAAACAAGCAGGGGGGCACACATTCTTGCCCCCTTTGCAGACTTGCCATGACATTGTGGGACACAGCTTTGACTTACCAAGTACATTTGCAGGCACAATTCCTGCAGGCACAATTCCTGCCAAGAAAGGAAAATACTCTGGCAGACTAAGCAGAAACCTCATGGATCCCCACGAGTGGCAGCTGGATCCACAAGTCTTCAGCATGATCACAAGGAAATGGGGATGCCCGGACATAGATCTATTTGCCTCCCCTCACAACTACCAGCTAAAAAGATTCTGCACAAGGACTTATCACAGACAAGCATGGAAAGTGGACGCCCTATCTTTCAGCTGGAAAAACCTATCAGTATATGCCTTTCCTCCACTGCCTCTCCTCCCCAAGGTACTCCTAAAGGTCAGACAGGATAAACCAAAGATGATACTGATTGCCCCAGACTGGTCCCGCCAGTACTGGTATCCAGTCTTAAGGAACTTGTCTCTATGCCCAGCTTGGACCTTACCTCATTTACCTCATCTACTGTCCCAGCAAAACAATCAGATCCTTCACAGCCAACACAGGACATTAAACCTGGCAGCATGATGGATAATGTAGTCATACAAAAAACACCTCTCAGCAAAGCGGTGATTGATGTCATTCAGGAAGCCAGAAGGCCTAGTACTAGAAAGTCTTATGCTGGTAAATGGAAGAGATTCTGTGCTTGGAACCAGGCACAATGAACTGATGCAACTGTACCAAATATTCCTCAGATTTTGCAATACTTAACTGAGATGCTGGACAAAGGCATATCCTTTTCGTCAATTAAAATTCATGCCTCTGCCATTTCGGCTCATTACAATACAGAGCCACCAATTTATTCTCATCCTTTATTAAAGCAGTACCTCAGAGGAGCCAAAAATAAGGCCTCCAAGGAGATCACCAACACCTGCATGGGACCTCAGCTATGTCTTGGAAAAGCTCACCCTGCCTCCTTTTGAGCCAGCTGCTACTGTTGATATAAAGATTTTATCTTGGAAAACAGCTCTGCTATTAGCAATTACTTCAAGACGTGTTTCAGAGCTACAGGCACTCATGGCTGTGGAACCTTTTTATCATTTTTTATCCAGCAGGGTCTCTCTGAGAACAAACCCAACATTTATGCCTAAAGTGGTGTCCAGTGTGGCTCATAACCAAACTATTCATCTGCCAACTTTTTATCCAAATCCACAGAAGAAGGGGGAGAGAATTCTGCACTCTTTGGACATACACAGACAGCTTAGATTCTACTTTGACAGAACCAAAGCTTTCAGGAAGACAGAGCAATTACTAGTGGCATATG
Source organism: Protopterus annectens (assembly GCF_019279795.1). Lineage (NCBI taxonomy): Eukaryota > Metazoa > Chordata > Ceratodontiformes > Protopteridae > Protopterus > Protopterus annectens. The sequence goes on along the minus strand of NC_056743.1, from coordinate 1,568,339,716 downwards.
CTGCAGGATCACAAGGAAAGGCTATCTCAAAGCAGACTATTTCTAAGTGGATAGGCCACTGCATTTGTTTATGCTATTTACACCATGGCAAGCCATTGCCTAAGGGCATTAGGCCACATTCCACCCAAGCTGCAGCCACTTCAGCAGCCTTTCTCAGGGGAGTACCAACCAGAGACATTTTAGAGACGTCTACTTGGAGTTCAGTGCACACCTTTACAAAGCATTATCATCTGCCACTCTACTCTAAATCCAGGGCAGGCTGCCACTGCAGTTCTGCAGGGCCTCATAGCCGCTCCTAATGCTGTTTAGCTCCAGCCTCCCAACCATAGCTTTGGGACTCTACCCAAATGTAATGACCAACAGTGAAACACAAACGTAGTACAGGTGTGTACACTTACCATAAATGTAGATGTTAGAGTGTATTTACTGTTGCAGTGCAGGTTACCCACCCATCCCCCTTTTTTCTATGGATCTTATCTTTCTCTGATTTATACAATCTGTGTTGTATTTGCTTATAGATGAAGATAAAATTTATATTGGTGCATTTATTGATTTATATATATATATATATATATATATATATATATATATATATATATATATATATATATATATATATATATACAACGTTTGGCTACCCTTTTAGGGGGCACCTGACATTTGGGGCAAGAAAAACTGAAAAAAATGGCGTCTGCTGCTTCTTTTATACCCTTAACTACCTGACGTCAGGGAAGGGGCGACAGTGGCCGACGCAGTACCAAAGACTTTGGAATTCAGGCCGGCTGAGGGCAACCTGCCAGCAGGATTACCCTAAATGTAATGACTGCAACAGTGAATACACTTTAAACATCTGCATTTATGGTAAGTGTATACAACTGTACTTTCCTGCATCTCCTCCCTCAGTCTGTTTAACTCTCTCAGGCACCCTATAAGGGGCCTGCCTAATAGGCTGTTGGGGTCCTGTATTTGCCTGGTGCTGCACCAGGTGGGTGCACCTTGGTTTCCCAGTGAACATGTCCCCCACCTCCTGTAACACTGCTAGGATTTCTCAAACCTGGGTAGGAGTTGCTGGGACATTGCTACCCCTTCCACTGAGGTGTCAGTCTGAGACTCACTGAGGAGATCAGTCACCAGATCTGACTCCTCCTGCAATCTACTGCAAATACTCAGCACAAGGGCCTCCCTATTATGGTAAGGTTTCATCATGTTAACATGGTACAGTTCGGGCTTCTGCTCAGCAGTGCCACCATGTCGTTAACATAACTGACCTTCCTTACCACCTTGTAGGGTCCCTCCCAAGCTGCTCGCAGCTTGTTGTGTCTAACAGGAATGAGAACCATTACCTGCTGCCCTACAGCATAGTCTCTAGCTCGAGCATTCCTGTCAAACCAGACCTTTTTCTGCTGTTGGGCTTCTATCGGGTTCTCCTGGGCCAAGCCCATGAGTTCCTTGAGCCTCCTCCTAAGATTTAGGACATGTCACAACAGACTCCTTGTGATATTCACACTCACCCTTCCCACTCATCACTAATGAACTCAAGGCCCTCTCACCCTATGTCCATAGCAACTCAAAGGGTGAAAAAACAGTGGCTCCCTGTGTAACCTCTCTGTAAGCAAACAGATGGGTCAAGTATTTGTTCCAATCCCTCTTAAACTGGTCTGCAAATGCTCGTAACATGGAGTTTAACCTCCCAACAAGACCATTAGTCTGGGAGTGATAGGGGGTGGTCTTTAGGTGCTTCACCCCACAGTAGTTCCACAAACAAGTCAGCAGGTCTGACATGAAATTGGCACCTCTGTCGGTCAGTTTTCTTTTGGGAAACCTACCCTACTGAAAATCTCAACGCATTTGCCACCTTTTCTGCCAGAATGGAGGACAAAGCCACTGCCTCAGCGTATCTTGTAGCATAATCTACTACCACTAGGATATACTTTTCCCTATGGAACTTTGGGTACTCAGAGGGCCAACAATATACATAGCTACCCTCAATCACAGGGAAAGGCATCAGAGGAGCTTTTCACCTTGTCCTCCTGCCTTGCCTAAATTTTGGCACTGCTCACAGGTCCTGTAGTACCCAGTTACATCTCTGGAAATCCCAGGCCAATAAAAATTCTACATATGTCTCTTGGTATGACCTGCAAAGGGAATATCAGGTGCTATGGCTAGAAGCTCCATATAGTAGGCTGTAGGCACTACCAACTGCTGTATTCTCTAGCCCTCCCTCGGGGGTCCACTCTCTGTACAGTAACCCTTGATGTTCTTCGTGTTTCACTGTGCAGTCATCACATTTGGGGTTATCCCTGCCAGGGTAGCCCTCAGTCGGGCCGAAATACCAGAGGCATAGTATTTCTGCATCGGTTGCTGTCGCTTCATGACTGACGTCAGGTCGTCAGTAGTATAAAGTTAGGCAGCCGACGCCATTACATCAGTCTTTCTTGACAAGGAGCTCAAAGCAGTTTGTATGAGTGCCGGTTGGCTGCTACCTGAGTTTTTCGTTTTCTGAATGAAGTCTTCTAAAGCTAAGTACCCCATTGGGGATCCTTTTTTCTTGCTCTAGCCGATGTCGGAAAAAGTTAATTGTCTCGCCTGTGGAAAGCAAATACCACACCAAGACTTTCATTCTTACTGCGTCACTTGCTTAGGCCCAGACCATGACACCCCCCGCTGTTGCATTTGTGCTTTGTTCAACACGGCAGAACTGTACGTCATCAGGCCCTTATTGTAGCTAGATATTTTCGCTCTGTCCTTGATTTCCGATATGGCTTCGGTAAGCCATCTGACAGCAGATCTTCCAAAATAACTTAAGGATAAAGACTGAGACAGACCGCACAGGTACAAACCTACCAGCGACGCTTCCATTAAGCTAGTAGTCAGTTCTCCAGTCCTCAGTGAGGCGCTTTCACAGTCCCTGATGCCCATTTCTGTGGATTCGCAGACCTCTACCGAGACCCTTTTGGAGTCCGGTATGTACCAAAACTCTTCGATTAAGGATCTTGTGGTTGTCTCTTCCTTGGATGGGTCCGGAGCTTCTGAGCAGGCACCGGCTTCCGAGGAAGTACTTCTCACTACTGATTCTCGACACAAACCGGCGACTTCTTGTTCATTTGAAAACTACCGAGTTTCTATGGCCCAGGGTATGAACCACACCCAAGAAACCGACTCCATCTCAGGCACCTGCTTTCTTACCTCGCTCTTAAATGCTTAAAATGGCAGAAGACCTTATAATGCTGATCAGGGGAAGCCAAGCTGCCCTTTCCAAAAGAAAGATTTGTCCCCAGTAGTCTTATCTTAACAGGAGTCCGACTCTGATGCCTCTGAATATGAACATGCAACCCCTGTCTGCTTGAGGATTCTGATGCGGAGGAATCCATTCCTTCAGCCACTCCACCCAAGGATTTTTCCTTTGGGGAAACCCTTCATACTTTAAGGGAGCATTTCCAATGGGAATGTCAGGACTACCCTAGAGTCGGAGAATTCTTACATCTTCCACAGCACAGAACCTTGGCCATTCCTCCTGTCCTGGATGTTGTGGATGATGTTTTCATGGAATCTAGTTTGACTCCTGACACCCTCCCAGGAAACCTGACTGGTCTTAGAGTCTTTGACTCTCACAAATTTCTTGCTGACCCTGAGGTTATCTCCCAAGGGCCTAAAGGAATTAAAGCAACGTCTGCTAAGAACCCCACACCCTCCGATAGGGATTCCCGAGCATTAGACAGATGGGGTAAAAAAAATATACACCTTTGCTACTCTTGCTATTAGATCTCTAAATTGTCAGTTCCATATGCCAAAATTTCAGCAGCATACCACGGAACTCCTCAAACAAACCATCTTTTCCTATTTATGCAGAAAATAGTTACAGGAGTTAATGCATTCTGCAAATCAAATAACTAAGCACACCTTACACTGTGGTTTTGATGCCCTAAAAGCATCTTGCAGGGCAGCAGTCACCGGTTCTGTCCTTAGAAGGCATCCTTGGCTAAGAAACCGCCCTTGCCAGACCATGTCAAATCTAAACTTTTGGATGCACTGTTGCACAAAGGCAACTTATTTGGCACCAAGGCAGAGGAGGTCTTAAAAAAGATGGAAGAAAAATCTAAATCAATGCAGACGGTTCAGGATTTCCTGCAGGTCCAACCACCCTGGTTCAGTAGGCATTGCCCCTCCAAGCACTGGTCCTTTCTTGCCCCCTCCAGGTCAATTCAGCTTAGACCCCGGGAAAGAAATGCCCCCCCCCCCCCAGACAGCCACAGAGAATGCAGAGATCAAACCAGTGGAGTTCCTCCACTTCTATACCAGTGATTGCAAAGCCATCCCCTCATGGTAAGAACTCAATGACTCTACACTTCCACCCCCTCCCCCTGCCCATTTGCACTTGCCCGTGGGAGGAAAACTCTTTCAGTGCAAACACTTGGGCCGCCATTACCAGACTGCTGGGTCCTCAACATAGTGTCCCAGGGATACAAATTTTCTTTCCACACACTGCCAACCACAAAAGCGTTCCCAGATCTTTCCCCAAACCAGTGGGCAGAGGCCAAAAAGCAAGTAGTTTCCCTGCTCACTGGGAGCAATAGAGCATGTTCCTGCAGAACAGATAGGCCAAGGCTTCTTCTCCAGGCTCTTCCTGGTACCCAGAAAAGAGGGCACCTAGCGCCCTCTCCTCTATCCATTCTAAATTCCTAGTGATAAAATTCAAAATGCTCACCCTCCAGCAACTATAACCTATGCTGTCCAAGGATGCTTGGCTAGCCAACCTAGACCTAAAAGAGGCCTACCTACACATCCCAGTCAGGGAATCATGCAGGAAATATCTACGTTTCAGGGCAGGATCACTGCACTTTCAGTTCTCTGCGCTTCCCTTTGGCTTATCTACTGCTCCCAGAGTTTTCACAAAATGTCTGACTCCCGCCATTGCTTTTTGCAGGCAAAGAAATATTCAAATTTACCCATACTTGGATAACAGCCTAATTCAGGCAGACAGGAAAAGATGCTCAAGCACCAGGGCTTTGTGAAGGACCTACTGACCACCCTAGGGTACACCATCAACAAAACGAAATCCAAACTAGTACCCACTCAAAAAATTATGTTCCTGGGAGCAAGCCTGGACACAGCATCCCAGATGGCATTCCTTACACCAGAAAAGCAAACTTACCTGACAGCCTCTTTCTCTCAACTAGCCACCAGATCAGCAAGGAAAATCCTGCAAGCTCTGGGTTTCATGGCTTCTTGCATTCTACTCATTCCATTATGCCAGACTGCATATGAGGAAACTTCAGTGGTACCTAAAAAGCCTTTGGTGTCAACACTCTCAAGACCTGGAAACTCTTAATACCAATGATACCTTGTCTAAGGAAATATTTTCTTTGGTGGGTGGCAGCTTGCTACCACAAGGGACTACCCTTCTCACAACCCTGTGCTGCCCAGACCATCACCACAGACTCTTCAGACTCTGCCTGGGGTGCACACCTGGACGGCAGGTGCAAACAAGGCCAATGGAGCCCACATCAACAAAAGAAGTGTTAGCTGTCCAGCAGCACGCATTGACAGCTTTCTGACCCCTTCTCTCCCCAGGGGCTCTACTGATCAAAACCATATACCACCACTGTGATGTGGTACATCAACAAGCAGGGAGGGACTCACTCCTACCCCCTGTGCAGGCTCGCCATGACCCTTTGGCACACAGCCTCAGTCATGCAACTACATCTGTTAAGACAATTCCTGCCAGGCTCTCTAAACTCTCTGGCAAACAACTTAAGATGAAATCTTCTGGACCCACACGAGTGGCAGCTAGACCAAGAACCTTCACCCTTATAACTCAGAAATGGGGCATCCTGAAGGTCGTCATCTTTGCTTCCCACTTCAGCCATCAGCTCAGCAGGTTCTGCACCAGGGAGCCTCACTGTAGGGCCTGGAAAGTGGATGCTCTATCCTTCCAGTGGGTCATCCTCTCGGTCTATGCATTTCCCCCCACTACCTCTCATTACTTAGGGTACTGCTGAAAATAAGGGAGAGAAAACCGAGGGCAATCCTGATTGCCCCAGACTGGCCACACCAGCACTGGTACCCACTGCTGCACAGCCTGTCACCTCTGCCACCATGGCATCTCCCTCAGACCCCCCCCCCCACTCCTGACCCAGAGGGAAGGGGAATTCATGCATCCCCAATTGCATACCCTGAACTTGACAGCCTGGCTTATTCCCTGACCACTGTACAAGCTGTCAATCTCAGTAAACAGGGTGTAGATGTTATACGTGAGGCCAGATGCCCTAGCACTAGAAAGTCTTATGCTGACAAATAGAAACGGTTCTGCAGGCTAAGGGAGCCAATACAGCACAGCCCTCCCTACCTCTCATCCTGGATTACCTTGCTGCCGTACTGCACAGTGGTCTATCCTTTTCCTCTATTAAAATTCATGCCTCTGCTATCTCTACTCATTTCAGCACTGAGCAACCTTTTTTTCTCACACCCTCTCAAATAGTTTCTAAGAGGGGCTAGCAACTTGAGGCTAGCTTGGGACCTAAACTGTGTGTAGGAAAAGTTCACCCTGGCCCCTTTGAACCAGCAGCTTCAGCAGAGTTAGTTTTTCTCATGGAAGACGGCCTTGCTTTCTTGCCATCACTTCAGCAAGAAAGAGATTCCAAGCTACAAACACTAATGGCTGTAGAGGCCTTCCATCATTTTCCATGCCGACAGGGTCTCCCTCAGGACTAACCCATCCTTCATGCCAAAAGTGATGTCCAGTGTGGCTCTCAACCAATCCATTCATTTGCCCACCTTTTTACCTAACCCACAAAACAAGGGGGAAGGGATACTGCACTCTAGATATGCATAGACAGCTCAGATTCTATCTAGACAGGACTAAATCATTTAGAAAGACTGATCAGTTGTTAATCAGCTTTGCTGCAGGAGCAGAGGGCAAAGCCATATCCAAACCATTTCCAAATGAATAGCATACTGCATCCATTTCTGCTACAAGCAACACAGGAAACCTCCCCATATAGGGGTTCAGGGACACACACTGTACCAGAGCAACTTCCACCTCTGCAGCATCTGAAGTAGTTTGCTTCATTTAGTCTTCAACCTGTGGGAATACGGATCCGTATCTGATCCAAGCTGGCAAAAATTACTAGCATCAGCTCCGAGCTCCAGACTCTCCCCCTTACCCATAATACACCTCCACTGCCTTCCATCCCCAGATCTCATTTGCCACGATTTGTAAAACATAGTCTCTAGAGCTCCAGCTAGCAGGGCAAGTCTAATTGTAAGTTTTTCTAATTTTCTGTTGCTTTTAGCCGTTTCAGGTTAGTATAGGTACCCTTTCTCCCCTCCCATTGTTTTGGCATAGAGTGTAGGTTTGTAGTTGTAGTTAGTCTGTAGTGCCCCTCCCCCCTTTATTCCGTCTAGTGTGGTGAGTGAGTGTGTAGTCTGAGTTTTTTCTTTCTTTTTTTTTTTTTTTTTTTTAAGGCTTCTTATTTTATAGTATGGCTGAAAAGCAGATCTTTAAGTGCTGCACAGTGTGTGGCCATAAGCTCTCCCCAGCGGATGGCCACACTCTGTGTTGTGCTTAGGTGTGGTCCACCTTAATGTTGAGTGCTCCATTTGTGCGGGGTTCAATCCTCGAGCTTTGAAGGATATAAAAGCCAAGTTGGCCCTCAAAGGTCTGCCTGCCTGCCACTGAAACTCCTTCCTAGTCATCGGCTTCAGTCACAGTGGCTGCTGTGACTGCCCGTCACACTTCTCTTCCTCTGACCTCCCCTCCCACCCAGGCTGGGACTCAAACTCCTGCATCTAAGCCTGTGGTAGCAGAGCAGAGGAGAGGTAGAGAGCAGGAGAGAGAGTCGAAGACTAAGGAAAAGAGGTCCCCGAACCTCTTGTCCCTGAGCAAGTCTGCATGGATCTGTGACTCCTGCTGGCTCGGAGAGAGAGTCGAAGACTAAGGAAAAGAGGTCCCCGGACCTCTTGTCCCTGAGCAAGTCTGCATGGATCAGTGACTCCTGTTGGCTCCACTCTCAGAGGTTCTCCCCGGAGCTGGAGAAGGCACGTTCAGTCTCCCAGGCCTCGGTTCCCCGACCAGCCAGGTCCGAGTCTGTGGCCTCGTCTCAGTCGACCCGTTCTTTATTGGACATGGATCTGGATAAGATGATGAGGCGCTTATCTGTACACAGATCCAAATGGGGGTCTTGCCAGCCCCCCCTTCCCTCAGGAGGGGGGGAGCTGGCTTTCCTTTTTTCACCCTATTTCTCCTTCCCCAATCCGACCTTCCGCTTCAGAGTTCTAGGATCTGAGGTTGGCTTTGGTCAGGTGGTCGGCGCCGACTGCCTTTGCATCCTCGATGTCGACAGCTGCCTGGAGAATCTCTTATCCGAGCCGCTCTGAGCTGGAGCCTGGGTGTCTGATCCAAGAGCGTGGAACCTTTTCCATCGCCTCCGACATTGTTGAGCCAGGTTCCTTCCCTCAGAGCTCTGTCCACTTCAGGTCCAGCTCTGATTCTTGCATTGGATCTGGGGAGACCGGCCTCCTTATTAGCTTCCCAGGAGGTTTGTTCTCCAGCGTTCATAGATTCATAGATTAGTACTAAGCTAACTGCCCTTGCGAGCCATTTTAAGCCTAGCCAATTATCCCTTGTGAGACTCAAACCCTGCACCTTGTGTTTGCAAGGCAAACACCTTAACCATTAGGCCACCCTCCCAACCATGGTTCGATGTGGTAGAATGGGTCCTCTCCATCCGATCGAAGCCCCTGACCCCACCCCCTTGGACTGCGCCCAGACCCCCTTGGCTGTCTACAATCCCCATTATCTTACCAGAGGGACAGCCTGTGCCCGAAGAGCCCCAGACTGTTCACCCAGAGGAACAGATGGCTTGCGAGTGCTCCCCGGAGAGCCCCACGGGAGATGTGCCTCACAAGCATATGTGCAAGAGGAGGCACTTGGACTCCCCCAAGTCCCTAACCGAGGACACAGATTTAGATGATGGGGAGGGCTCCCCAAGATCACCTCCTGACTGTGTCTCCTTTGGAGACCTCATGGAGATCCTGTGCCAGCGGGGAAGGTTGGTCTGCCCCCAAGCCCTTCTGAGTCCGTTTCTGGAGGCTTTCGGCACAGGCCTGTCTACGTCTTCTGTGTCCCCTCCCACTTATCCTTTAGTGGATTTATCACCTCGCGGACGTAGAAGGAACCAGACACTGAATCTGATCCCCAAGCACCCCAATAAGGTTCTAAGTCCCCTATTGACAGGCCTTCCTGGAACAAGGGCTCCCCAGTGGACGCCATGGTGGTAGCAGCAGCCACGAAGAGGGAACTATCTCGGGAAAGTTCCTCAGTCCACCCTCCTGACCGAGAGTCACGGATGATGGACCGCTTAGGGAAGTTGGGTGTATGCTTCAGCTACCTTTTCAATAAGGGCACTGAACTACTTGACCCATGTCATGAGACTCCAACGCAACCAAATGGAGTCTCCACCCAAGTCCATGTCGCAGAAGGACAAGACTTCGTTTTCCGCGAAAATGACCACTCTGAGAGCAGTATCAAATACGTCCATGCGACTCCTCTCCCATGCTACGGAAGGAGTGGTTAGGGCGGCTGGGTCCGGCATGTCCATGAAGTGTAATGCCTGGCTCAGGTTGTGCCAATTCACCAAACCCTTTAAGGCGTCCTTTACCAATGCCCCTTATGACGCCTCAACTATTTTCGGTAAGACCATCAAGGAGACGCTAGTCCAGAGTGAGAAGGACAAGAAGACACTGTCTGCCATCGGGATCCACTTCTCTAACCTTCAAAGGTCCTTTTCCCAGAACCAGAGAGGGCAAAAGAAGATGTGGTTCCGGAAGTCTCAGTATTCCTGGGATACTCAGGGATGATCTTCCCCTAGAGGCAGAGGGAGACAGAATGGACATTGGCCCAGAGGCTGAGGGAGTCCGCAAAACTTCCGGTCTCGAGAATCATTCTTGGACAGACCTGGGCAGCAGCCTTGAGGGGTTGTCCGACTGCTCTACTCTGGAGGGAGTTGAGGGATGATGGTCCTTGCACCCAGCGGCCTCTGAGTCCATAACGGACTGCTGGGTGCTTCAAACCATATCCAGAGGATATTCTTTTCCTTTTGTGGGTTCCCACATATTGCCCAAGCACCTCCCGGACATTCCACCCACGCAAAGGGAGGCAGCAGCACAGGAAATTTTCAAGTTGCTAGGGAAACGAGCTGTCAACCCCCCCCCCCCCCCAGATCAGTCCGAATTGGGTTTCTACTCCAGGTTTTTTTTGGTGCCAAAGAAAACGGGGGATTTGAGGCCCATCCTGGACCCCCCCTATCCTGAACCTGTCTGTTGCCAAAGAAATGTTTCGGATGGTCACGCTACAGTCCATCACACTGTTACCCGCAAGAGAGCGACTGGATGTGCTTGTTAGATTTCCAGGATGCTTACTATCACATAAAAATGCACAGAAGCTCCAGGAGGTTCCCCCACTTCTGGCTAGGGGCCAGTCATTATCAATTTCGAGCCCTACCCTTTGGTCTCACCACAGCCCCCAGGGTGTTTACCAAAGTGATGGCAGTTGTAGCAGCTTACCTGAGGCTTCAGGGGATTCAGATCTATCCGTACCTGGACGATTGGCTCCTCACTGCTCCCACCAGGCGTCTACTTTCCCAAACCAGGGATTACTTTCTGACACTTGCCCTGAGTTTGGGTATCACAATCAACACAGCCAAGTCTCTACTAGGGCCTGTACAGGTGATAGATTACATTGGTGCCAGGATAGACACAGTGCAAAGGGTTTCTGGCCTCGGAGAGCGTTCAAAACCTCAGGATGCATGTCTCCCTAATTTACCGTTCTCACCTCCTGACAGCGGAATCCATGTTGAGGGCCCTAGGCTCAATGGTGACCATAACTCACCTTCCATGTGCTCGGCTACATGTGCGGATTCTTCAATGGGCTCTAGCCGTTCAGTGGTCCCTTTTGTATTTACCACTAAACTATCCTATCCACCTAAGTCAAGTGTGTCGGTTGTCCCTCATATGGTGGATGAGCTCTCCGGACATGTTGGAGGGACGATCCTTTGTTCCAGCCCCTGCCCAAACCACAGTGACCATGGATGCCACCCAACTTGGGTGGGGGGGGGCATTGTTCGGGAAGGACAGTCCAAGGCCTAAGGTCCCCCATAGAGACCAGCTTGCATGTCAGTGTCCTAGAGATGAGGGCGGTCTTTCTAGTGTTGCAGGCCCTTCATGCCTTTCTTCCTCTGGGGATGATTGCCATTCAGTCAGACAATATGTCAGTCTAGTATATCAACAAACAGGGAGGGACCAGATCTTATCCTCTGTCGCAAGGCCATGAGAGTGTGGGAATGGGCGATCTCCACTTGTCGCTTTCTCATCACAACGCACATTCCGGGACGGTCCAACATTCTAGCGAACAGGCTAAGTCAGACCATTCTGATGCCTTACAAGTGGTCTCTGAATCTCTCAGTAGTGGAACAGATCTTCAGCGAGTGGGGTCAAGCTTGCTACGATCTCTTCGCATCTCCTTCCAACGCGAAGTGCAGCAGGTTTTTCTCTCTGAACCCCCCGCTGGGGGAGTCCCCCAGAGACGCTCTAGTTCATGCTTGGCCTGCCGGTCTTCTGTATGCTTTACCTGCCAGTTCCTCTCATCCCGAGGTTTCTGCAGAAAGCTTGTCGACTGGGGAGCAAGGTGATTCTCATTGCCCCATTCTGGCCTCGCCAGGTATGGTTTCACTTCCTTTGGTCGCACCTTCTGGCTCCACCTTGGATCCTAGAACCCAATCAGGATCTGATTTCACACCCATCGGGGGTGCCTCATCTGAGTCTGGACAGCCTGAAGCTTACTGCTTGGCTGCTCCATTTCCCGTGATTGCGAGGACTCCTGGACTTTCCTCCTCAGTTAAGTCTATTTTGGTAGCTGCTCAGAAGTCTTCTACCAAAAAGGTTTATCGCAGCAAATGGAAAACATTTTTTTTTCTGGACCTCTGAGGAGTTCCTTTCTCTGCTCCTGTTTCTGGCATTCTTGATTTTCTAGCTGATATTTTCCAGCATGGAGCTAGTTCTTCTACTGTCAAAGTACAGTTGGCTGCCATTTCTCTTTTTCATGTGAGTGAGAATTCTGCATCCTTGGCATCTTCTAGACTGTGTAAAGCCTTTATTAAAGGCACTTTGTTGCTACCCCCCCCCCCCAGGTTAAAGATCCTATCCCCCCTTGGGACCTTACTATGGTTTCCCAAGCTTTGGTCGCTCCACCTTTTCAAGCCTGTTGTAATTGCAGATCTAAAACTTCTATCGTGGAAAACAGCTTTTCTGGTGGGCTATTACCTCTGCTAGAAGGGTTTCGGAATTACAGGCCTTGTCCATAAAAGTCCTGTACTTGATTTTTCATAAAGGTAGAGTTTCCCTTCGAACCAACCCATCCTTTCTTCCTATGGTGGCGTCACCAGTCAATATCAATCGGACTATAAATTTGCCTGTGGTCTTTCCCAATTTTACCAACAGGATGGAATATAAACTACTCATGTTGGATGTTCATAGACTGTTACAATTCTATTTACACAGGACAAAAAAATTTTTGTAAATCTGATCAATTGTTTCGTTCTATAGACCCTTTCTGGGCAAACCTATTTCCAAGGTCACAATAGCTAGATGGATTTGTTCATGCATCCTGCAGGCCTATAAGGACAAAGGCATGCCTCCTCCAGGTCAGGTTAAAGCTCATTCCAATAGGTCCATGGCTACGTCTGCAGCTTTCTGGTCTAGGGTGTCTTTGGATGACATTTGCTCTGCAGCTACTTGGTCCTCATCTCATACGTTTCTTTCCCATTATAAATTGAATTTGCCATCTAGAAGGAGCATCCTTTGGCTCCGGAATATCCTTCCATGAGGGCCTCCCAGGAGTTTAGTAGCTGGGGACTCTGTCCCACAGGTTGAAGACCAAATGAAGTAAACTTCTTCAGATAAAGAAGTTATGTACTCAACATAACATTCCATCTGAGTAGTTGTACTTCATTTGTCTTCAACCGTCCTGATCTCCTTACCCTGGACCTTGGCACATGTTCAGCCTACGGGCTGTAGTATAGGTCACAAATATCAGGTCGGGTTCTAGGTATAAGTTCTGCAAACTCGATCTGGGGATGGAAGGCAGTGGAGGTGAATTATGGGTAAGGGGAGGAGTCTGGAGCTCAGACCTGATGCTAGTAATTTTTGGCATCTCGGATCCGATATGGATCTGTATTCCCACAGGTTGAGGATAAATGAAATACAACTACTCAGATGGAACGTTATAGTGAGTACATACCTTCTTTTTGCCTCAGAGAGGTCCCCACCAGGTTCATCCTGGAGGCTGCAACCTGGACATCTGCTCATACCTTCTCCAAACATTACCACCTGCCTCTCTTCTCCAAATCCAGGGCCGGCTTTGCCACTGCAGTCTTGCAGGGTCATCCTAGCCAGCCCCCCTGACTGCTTCCACCCTTTTTCTTCAAGTTTGGGAATCAACCCAAATGTGATGACTGCAGGAGTGAAACACGAAGAACATACAGATGTCCTTCAAGGATGCATCTGCAGTCCTTACAAATGGGTTGTCCTGTCGTCAGGCAGCCCTTCGGTCGGCCGGATTCCAAAGTCTGGGTCTGGCCTCGGCTGGTGTCGCACTTCACCCGACGTCATAGCTGCAGTTCTTCGGGTATAAAGGCATCAGCCGACGCCATTTTCCTCAGTCTTTCTTGCCGCGTGGCGCCCGAAGCAGAAGCTGTTCGCAAGTGCCGGTCGGTCAGATCCAGAGATTACTACTACCGAATACTACTTCGAAGACTTCTAAAAAGCTAAGTACCCCGTTGGGGACTCTTTCTTGCCTCAGCCGATGTCAGAAAAAGTGAATAACTGTTTAACTTGTGGGAAACAAATACCTCATAAAGATTTCCACTCTTACTGCTTACCTTGTTTAGGCCCAGACCACGACGTAGCAGCTTGTCTAGCCTGTGCTTCTTTTAACCGACGGACACTTAGACGTCGGTCGGTGTTTGCTGAGCAGTTTTTCGGCTCTGATTTTGCCTATATTATGCCGTCGGATCCTCCGACTACACAAATTACCAAAAAACGCAAAGAAAAGGACCGACACTCTCGGTCCAAACCGCGGTTAAGCAAACCGCGAGTGTCTCGGTTTCGGCCGAAACCAAGCAAGCGGTTCTTTCTTCAGCCGAAACCATGCCTTCTACCGAGGCCTCTTCTAACCTGGTAGAATCGGTTTCTGAAATCCAACCTGCTGTTGTGGTTTCTCAGGAATTATCGGACACTATTCCCTTGGATATATCTACTCCTGCACGTGGAGCTGCTAGGCCTCCTGCAGCCATGTCCATTAAGGCCTTTGCTAGGGCTAAAGCAGCTAAAGCTTCTAAGACTGTGCCTGTTAAGCCCCCCTCTCACAGGCCCAGCTCCAGTTCCCAAATGCTTTCTTTGGCAGAGGATCTCATTTCTTTAATTAGGGGATCCCAGCCTCATCCAGACAGGGCTTCTCATCCACCTCCAGAGAAGAGACCTAGAGCAGAGCCCCCTGAGCCAGTATCCACTGATGATTCCTCGGATGATTCAGACAATACAGACCCTCCAGAGGCTCCTTATTCTCCTTACAAAGACTCTGATGCTGAAGAGTCGATTCCTTCTGCCTCTCCACCTGAGGAATTTTCTTTTGGGGAAACCTTACATGCCATGAGGGAACAATTTCAGTGGCAGGGCCAAGATTTCTCAGACTCCAGGAAAAGGCTTAGGACCTTTCTGCATTTACCACAACATATAGGCCTTTAGCTATACCTCCAGTTCTTTCTGTTGTAGATGATGCATTTAATGATGCTTGTACTGCTCCTGATTCCTTACCTCCAGCCCCTGCTAAGCCCGATAGGTTCTACAGGGTCCCGGACACACATCACCATTTATACAAGGCTCCTTTTGCAGATCCCGAGACGATCTCCCAGGGGCCTAAGGCAGTAGCATCTACCTCTGCTAAAAATCCCCTCCCCTCTGAAAGGGAATCCAGGTCCTTAGAGAGATGGGGTAAAAAAGTATACACCTCTGCTACTCTGTCAGCTAGGGCCTTGAACTGTCAATTTCATATGATCCAATATCAGTAGTTTATGCTTGATCAGTTAACTAAGAAACTGTCCTCTGATGAAACTTTAGATGAGAAATATGTTCTGGAAATGGTGCATAACATTCAGCAAGTTAGTAACCATTCTTTAAAATGCGGCTATGATGCACTGGAGGCTTCCTTTAGATCAGCCATGACTGGCACAGTTATCAGAAGGCATGCATGGTTGAAAGAACAGGCCTTGCCGGACCATGTCAAATCAAAACTATTAGATGCTCCCATGGACAAGGTCAGTTTATTTGGTTCTCCTGCACAGCAGGTACTGAAGAAAATGGAAGAGAAGGCAAAATCTGTCCAAACAGTGAAAGACTTCTTACAGGTCCAACCTCCAAGGTTTAGCAGGAACTGGCCCTCCAAAATTGGTCCTTTCCAGACTCCTCTAAAGCACAGAGAGGCAGGAATAGACGTTCAAGAGGCAGAAATCAATCCAGGGGTGCCTACAGGGGACGCCAGTGGCAGGGCAACAACCAGCGAGGCACAGACACAGCCACTACCACTGCAACAGGACAATCACAGTGACTTGGCTCTGGCACCGCCTACCAGGGAACAGCTAGCAGCACCCTTAGGCGGAAAGCTAGCCTTATTTTCAAAGAACTGGCATTACATCACAAGGGACAAGTGGATTTTGCAAACTATAGACCAAGGCTACAGGTTTAATTTCCATACTCTACCAGGAAAAAGGGGAATGCCAAACCTACCACCAAATCAAAAGACAGAAGCTCTAAAACAAATAGCTCGATTAGTAGGAATGAGAGCTGTGGAAAAGGTACCATCTATGGAACAAGGAAAGGGATTTTACTCCAGACTCTTCCTGGTACCCAGAAAAGAGAAAAAATGGAGGCCTATTCTCGACCTGTCCGCTTTAAACACATTCCTCATTGTTCCAAAATTCAAAATGCTGACTCTACAGCAGCTTCTTCCCATGCTGGGCAAGGAGTCTTGGCTGGTAACTCTAGATCTCAAGGAGGCATACCTGCACGTCCCCATACGACCAAATTGCAGAAGATACCTCGGATTTCTTGCAGGATCAGAGCATTATCAATTCTCAGCATTGCCCTTTGGCTTATCTACTGCGCCAAGAGTGTTCACGAAATGCCTGGCATCAGTAATCGCTCATTGCAGAGTTCAGGGAATCCAAAATTATCCCTACTTGGACGACTGCCTGATACAAGCGGACAACAAAAACAAGCTAACAGAAGATTTACAAAGAGTCATTTACTTGCTGCAAGCCCTGGGATATACAGTCAATATAAAAAAGTCACGGCTGATACCATCCCAAAGAATAACCTTTTTAGGTGCAGAGCTGGACACATCACAGCAGATGGCATTCCTAACTGTGGAAAAACAAGAACAACTCCCTCTCTATTTCTTGGCATTAACAAAGCAGAACCATCTAACAGCAAGAAAAGTACTGCAAGCCCTGGGCTTCATGGCATCCTGCATAATTCTGGTCCCTCATACCAGACTGCATATGAGAAAACTACAGTGGTACCTGAAGAATTTATGGTCTCAACACAAACACAGCCTAGAAACCAAAATTCCACTAATACCATGCCTGAAGCAGGAGTTCCTATGGTGGGCTCAGGCCTGTCAATCGAACACAGATTTGCCCTTCTACAGCATTCCACCAAGCCAAACTATCACAACGGACGCCTCAGACCTCGGTTGGGGGGCCCACATGCTGGACAAGTGCATACAAGGCTTATGGACTCAAGATCAGCTGCACCTACACATAAATCTAAAGGAAATGCTGGCAGTAAAATTGGCAATCCAGACATACAGACCATTCCTCCAAGAAGGACAGTTGATGATAAGGACAGACAACACCACAGTTATGTGGTACATCAACAAACAGGGAGGCACACATTCATACCCTCTATGCCGGATGGCAATGGACCTATGGAATGTGGCTCTGAGCTACAACATTCAGTTGCAAGCAATTTTTGTACCGGGAAAAGAAAACATTCTAGCAGACATATTAAGCAGAACTACCACGGATGCCCACGAATGGAAGCTGCACCCGGACATCTTCAAAGCCATCACAAGAAAATGGGGACTACCACAAATAGACTTATTTGCATCCCCACTCAATCACCAGCTAAAGAAATTCTGCACGAGGACGTACCACCCACTTGCATGGAGGGTGGACTCCCTTTCTTTCAGTTGGAAAAACCTGACAGCATATGCATTTCCACCACTTCCTTTGATGCACAAGGTGCTTTTGAAGATCAAAGAGGAACGTCCAAGGATCATTCTAATAGCTCCAGACTGGCCAAGACAACATTGGTACCCATTACTGAGGAGCATGTCTCTGGAACAAATGTGGGCACTACCCCTAATCCCATTGCTGTTAACTCAGAACAGCTACAACATCCTGCATCCAAACCCGAAAACTCTGCAACTGGCTGCCTGGAACATTACATAAGAGCAACTAACCCAAATTTATCCCAAAGGGTTAAAGACATTATCCTTGAGGCTCGCAGACCTTCAACAAGAAAGAATTATGCAGCAAAATGGAAAAGATATCTCATTTGGAGTACTGCAAATGGAAAAGATGCGTCTCTGGTAAACATAGCCAACATCCTGGAGTACTTGGCAGAGCTCTTCCATACAGGCCTGTCCTATTCCTCCATCAAGATACACGCATCAGCTATTTCGGCAGAATACACCTTGGATCCCCCTGTCTTCTCACATCCTCTGCTCAGGCAGTTTCTGAGAGGAATTAAAAATGTAAAACCTCCTAGGAAACCACCATTGCCAGCATGGGACTTGAACTTTGTGCTAGAAAAATTGACACTTCCTCCTTTCGAACCAGCAGCAACAGCAGAATTACAATAATTATCCTGGAAGACTGCTTTCCTGCTGGCAATCACCTCAGCAAGAAGGGTTTCTGAACTACAGGCATTGATGGCGGTGCAACCCTTCCTGATCTTCCATCAAGACAGAGTGTGTCCATGAGAACAAATCCTACATTTATGCCTAAGGTGGTATCCAGAGTGTCTTTAAACCAGGCTATCCACCTTCCTACATTCTTCCCCAACCCACAGAACAGGGGAGAAAGACTGTTGCATACCTTGGATGTGCATAGACAATTACGCTACTACCTGGACAGGACCAAGTCAAATAGAAAAACTGACCAGCTTCTGGTAGCATATGCAACAGGAAGGGAAGGAAAAGCAATTTCAAAACAGACAATCTCCAAGTGGATAGGAAATTGCATTAGATTTTGTTACTCCTTCCACGGAAAGAAAACTCCAGAGAACATCAGGCCTCACTCCACAAGGGCTACAGCCACTACTACAGCTTTCTTACGAGGGTGGCTACCAAGGACATTATAGAGGCTGCTACTTGGACCTCCGTGCATACATTTGCCAAGCATTATAATTTACCATTATACTCTAGATCCCGAGCAGGGTTTGCCACTGCTGTTTTGCAAGGGATCCTAGCTACACCATAATCTCTTTTTTCCTCCTCCCCTAGTTTGGCTATGGTATTCTACCCATTTGTAAGGACTGCAGATGCATCCTTGAAGGACATAGTACAGTTTTGTACCTACCATAAATGTAGATGTCCGATAGGAATGCATCTGCAGTCAGGATTACCCACCCGCCTTCCCCTCTGTGGTACTCCTAGGATACATGCCACCTTTCAGCTAGCTTGGGAGGATCTATTATGGTGTATTTGTTTGTATATATGTACATACATGCTTATTTTATGTGTTTGCTCTCTAGTATTTGGCAACATTGGCATTTATCCAAATTTAGCCATCCAAGAGGGCACCTGGCATCTGGGGCAAGAAACACTGAGGAAAATGGCGTCGGCTGATGCCTTTATACCCGAAGAACTGCAGCTATGACGTCGGGTGAAGTGCGACACCAGCCGAGGCCAGACCCAGACTTTGGAATCCGGCCGACCGAAGGGCTGCCTGACAGGACAACCCATTTGTAAGGACTGCAGATGCATTCCTATCGGACATCTACATTTATGGTAGGTACAAAACTGTACTTTGTGTACCCTTACCATAAGTGTAGATGTTGGAGTATATTCACTGTTTCAGTCCTGGTTTCCCTCCCTCCATCCCACTTTCTTCTCTTTCCTTACAAGCGACATATTGGTATTTACTTTCTACTGGTGGGGTTCTTCCACCAGAACCTGGCTTCCACTTGGCTCCTGACAGGTCAGGGCTAGAAAAACTGATGTAATGGCTTCACCTGCCTTACTTTATACTACTGACGACCTGACGTCAGTCCTGAAGCGACAGTAACTGATGCAGAAATACTAAGCCTCTGGTATTCGGGCAGGCCGAGGGCCATCTGGCAGGGATAACTCAAATGTTATTTACTGCAACAGTGAATACACTTGAAAATCTACATTTATGCTAAGTATACACAACTGTACTTCCTGGCTGCAAGTATGTGGTCTGTCTGGGTCTCTGCCAGGCTAGCAGACCCACATGCTTGTCTCCAAGCCTGACTGTGTGTAACTGCATAAACACATGGTACTGCCTCATTAAATTATCAGGAGATCTGTAGGATGGTAGTTTGGTACCCTTGTTGTCTCAAGACAACCTACTATTAGCAGTTTGTCGTTCCCACTTACTGGCTCTCCCATCTTTTGTTCCCCACCTTGCCTCTGCGGACATCTGTATGCTACATGGCCCCACTGGTTGCATTCAGAACATTTAACCCTAGGTCCTTTGACGTATACCTGGACTAGTGGCTTCCCCTGCTATAAGCAGATTCTGTTGGAGCGGTCTGGACTGCCCACCATGGGTTCCTTTAGACCCATGAACAGCACTGGGTGTCCCTTTCCTGTGCAGTGATTCCTTGCTTGCTAGGTATAGATCTCCCTTCTTCCCCAACTCATCTGAAGTAGCACACATTGTCAGCTAACCAGATCCTCATGTCCTCAAAGTGCCAAGGGCTTGTTCCTTCGCCAAATGGTCTGCTAACCCTTCAAAAGTGGTGAGCTGATGTTCATTCACTCACCTATGAAAATAAGTGCTCAGTTCAGCAACATATTCACACACACTTTCATCAGCCTTGCATTTGTGCTAACGAAACTTTCCTACAAGCTTCAGGTGTTAGCTTAAAAAATTCTAGCAAACAATTCTTTGCAGCATTATAATTAAAAAAAAGTTACGATCAGATAGTTTAGACAGCACATTTACAGCTTTACCATGGAGTAACTGGGTCAGGAACTGTACCCAGAGCCTTTGGTTAACATTGTATTGTTTACATGCCCTCTCAAACATATGAAACTATCAGTTATCCCCCTCTGTAAATTGTGGAAGAAATTGACTGACCTTTTGTACTTTTGGGGTCTGGTTACTCCCTTCTCCATTACCTCCATGACTCTGGCGAAGTCAGCATCACCTTTTCATGTTGCCTCTGCCACTCCTTCGCAGCTTCTATTTCCAAAGGCCTGGCTTCCTTCGCAGCTTCTATTTCCAAAGGCCTGGCCTCCAACTCAAGGCTGTTTAGCTCCAGATGGATTTTTACGTCCTCTGTAGAAAGGTTGAACTGTCCATTCTCTGAGTGTTGTACATCTCCATGGCCAGTCTGATCATCCCCCTGGTTGCTATTTTCTAATGCAGCTGTGACCAAAGCTGCAATAATGTCTGCTTTAGTCAGGTTTCTATGCTCCAGTCCCTTAGCCTGGCACATCTCAGCCAACTGGCTCCTTGTCAGCTTGCAGTACTCCTCTGCTGACATGCTTGCCTGCTCTCCCTGACTAGCAAAGCTAACAAAAGAAATAAAACACTTGTGACCTGAACTCTGAATGTTCACTGCATGGCTGATTTTTAGAGCAGGAAAACACCTTTAGTAATCACTGTACACAAGCTACAGGAATTCACTATTCACACCACTACAATTCACTTAGTATGTGAAGTGGCTAACTCACCACTATCAAACAATTAATATTTTGATGTGGATATCCCACCACTGCCAAACAATATGCGACTCCCATGCACTGGCCTAGTAATCAAGGAGCCTCAATCCTCACCACTAGCACCAGTGAGTGGCATCCACATTGGAAAGGATAAGTGCACACAGTAAAGTACAATTTCTCTTAATAGCACACAGAGGTCAGTCAGTCTGGGACTGGTTTTTCCCTTTCTCTCCAGATCCCCAATAAGACTGTCCACTGGCACAGCTGTAGGGTTCAGATATCAGCCAAGTGGTCAAGCCAACACCTCCAGCACCCTCTCTGTCCAGCCAGTATTTGCCTAAGTAGCTGTCACACACACTTTGAAATTTGAGTTATATATACACACACACACCCCTGGGGAAGGCTGGCACAGGTTCTCCGGCTATGCCCCCTTCTTGCCCAGACTGTAAGATAGAAATCACTGCCACCAACCACTACTTATCAGCTACTAATAAGGCCCTTCCCAAAGGGTGACCAATTTTACTGTGCTATGTTACTGTTATCCAAATAGTGACTCAGGGCTAAGGCTAGTCAGAAGTGGCTTAGTACAGTATCACCAAATACATGCAAAGTACTCTAAGAACTTAAATTATCTCTACACAAAGCAGCCACAGCTGAAAGGTTTAAAAATATTTAATAAATAATAAAAACACAAGAAAATCTCATTTCAACAGAATGACAGAGTTCAGAAATCACAGGAAAATGCTTTAAAAATATATTGTAGCATAGTCTGACATAAATATAGAAAACCGCTAGACTAATCTGGCTACATTCCTGCCTAACTCTAAGAGAAATCACTGTTCTAAATGCTACTTGCATACAGAGCAAGTAAGTGCTGGTGAGTGGATGTTCTTACTATATTCAAGAAAAGATACAAAATGCTATTCTGTCTGCCTGAGATGGCCCTTAAATTGATAATGCACAGTACTGCTGAGTCATTTCAGATTACATCATTCTTGACACCCTTGCTGAGGTTTCCCAGGCTCACAGAAGTTAAAATTCAACATTTCTGCAGCTGCCAGGAAGTCACAGCAATAAGACACTTTACATGTGAAGCCTAGTAATTTTCTTTGTCTTACAACAATAGAAAGAAACTCTTAGCCCAGACAACCTGTCTCCGAGCTTGAGATCAAGCACAGTTATAAAATTCTTTTCTTATCTGCTTTCTGAAGGTACAGGAGGTGTGGGCAGTTCTTCAGCAGAAGGAGCACATTGGTGTCAGAGATGAGAGCTATTCTGCTGGCTCTTCAGGCTTTTCATCCTCTTTTCTGTTCAGGGCCTCTCAAGGTATTCACACACAGAGACAGTACCACAGTGATGTTCCTCCCTGTTTTATATACCATAAGCTCTTACCTTCTTTGCTGGTTGGCAGTCCTGATATGGGATCTTGCTGTCCAATATCCAATGACTCTTCGGGCAGTATACAGCCCTTCAAGACACTCTGAGCAGGTCCTTAATTCAATCCTACAAATGGATGCTCGACAGGGGATGTGTTTCTTCACATTGTCCACCAGTGTGGTACTCCAAGTAGATCTTTGCCTCCCCTCTGAACAGGCAACTTCCTCTATTTTGTGCCAGAATCCCAAGTCCTCTGGTGTGGAAAGTGAATACCCTCGCTTTGCTGGAAGGGGATGTTTCTCTATGCATTTCCTCCCCTTCCTCTCATTCCAAAAGTCCTGTTCATTCAACAGGATGCTCCCAAAGTCTTTGTTGGTGTCTCCTTTTTGACCGGAACAGCATTGGTTCTCCTCCTCTTTTGCATTTAGCCAGAGGCAGTCATCACAAGTTGCCTCACAGGGTGGATCTGCTCACACAAGACAAGGGATCTCTCATCCATCCCCACCTGTCCACTCTTTAGCTGACACTGTGGCTGATGGAAAAAATGTCTATGTAGAATCAAATTCCTTCGGACATGCTGAGACTCCTGCAGAAGGCCAGGAAGCCCACTATTAAAAAATCCTATTTGTCTGAATGGAAGAGGTTTTCTGTTTGTCTCTCTCATAACCTGGGCCCATTTACTATGGTTCTGTTTTTGAGAGTTGCTCACGACTGGTTTAGATTGTTCTTCTTTTAAGGCCTACTTATCGGCTGTCTGTTGGTCTGTCTTTATATTCTCCTCTGGCTTCTAGATCGGAGGCTGAGCCGTTTCTTAATGGCATCCTTCATATGAGACCTCCCAGGAAGCCTGTTCCTCCTCCCTGGGATCTTAATTTTGTTTTGGAGAAGTTAACTCTGGCTTCTTTTGTGCTTGCTGCTTCAGCTTCCTTGCAACATTGTTTTTGGAAGACTTCTTTTGTTGGCCGTTACTTCCGCCAGACTGGTGTCTGAGCTTCAAGCTCTTATGGCTTGCCCTCCTTTTTTTGACATTTCATAAGGATAGGGTGTCCTTACATACTAATACTCCTTTTATGCCTAAGGTGGTTAATGAGTTGTCACCTTAATCGCTCTGTTCATTTGCCTACTTTTTCCCCTCTCCACAGTCTGGCAATGAGAAGGTGCTGCATACTTTGGACATACATGGGAAAATCAGATTTTATTTGGATATGTGATAGCCCTTGGCCGGCCCAAATACCAGAGTCAATGTTTTTCTGTGTCTGCTGCTGTCACTTGCTGCCTGACATCAGGTCGTCAGTGCTATAAAGGAAGGCAGCCTATGCCATTACATCAGTTTTTCTTGCCGTGGAGCCCATAGCGGAAGCAGTTCACAAGTGTACCAGTTGGTCGCTACCATTGTTTGAATTACAGCTAAAAATGTCTAAAACGAAGTACCCCGTTGATCTTTTTTTCTTGCACTAACCGATGTCCGAAAAAGTTAACTGTCTCACCTGTGTTAAGCACATATCACACCGAGACTTCCATACGTACTGTCACTTGTTTAGGCCCAGATGATGACCCCCCGTTGCCAGTTCTGTGCCCTCTTTAACGTGAGAACCATTCGTCGTAGAGCTCTTACTGTAGCCAGGTATTTTTGTGCCAAAATGGCATCCATCAGCCAATAATCCGTAGAGATTCCGAAAAAATGTAAGGATAAAGATACAGACCACACAAGGCTAAGCCTTCAGACGACTCTACCGGTAAGCAGGCCGTCTGTTCTCCAGAATTCAGTGAGGCGCCTTCGTAGCCCCCGATGCCCGGTTCGATACCTTTGCAGGCCTCTACTGAGACCCTTTGAGTCCGGTATGCCACAGAAATCATCTTAGTCTTACAAGCCTTTGGTTGTCTCTCTTTTGGTTGGGTGCAGAGCCGCAATGCAGGCACCGGTTTCTGAGGAGGTTTTTCACACTACCGAATCTAGACAAAAACTGGTGTCTTTGACTACCATTTCTCTCAGACCATTGGATACTCTTAGGCCTAGAGGTAAGGCCACTCCTAGGAAAACTACCTCTAGCCACCATTTTACCCCTGCTCCACCACTCCAAGCTCAAATGCTTAAAATGGCAGAGGATCTTATCACCCTTATCAGGGGTAGTCAGACCACGCCACTCCTAAAAGGAAAAGAGACCTTTCTCCTGAAATACTAACAGAACAGGATTCTGAGGAGTCTGACTATTCAGATTTTGAAGAGGAGCAACCACCTCTGACTGCTTGAGGATTCAGATGCAGAGGAATCCATCCCTTCTGCCTCCCCAACAGAAGACATTTCTTTGGGCAAACCCTTCACACCCTCCGGGAACATTTCCACTGGAAATCCCAGGACTTTCCTCAGTCTAAGAAAATACTGAATTTCTTGACCTGTCCCAGCACAAGACCCTTGGCCATCCTTCCAGTCTTAGAGGTGGTTGATGTCTACCTTGAATCCAGTTCAACTCCTGACTCCCTCCCACCTGCTCCCAGGTATTGCAGAGTACTGGATTCTCACAAATACCTGTACAGAAATCCTGCTGCAGACCCGGAGGTCATTACACGGGGACCAAAAGGAGCTACTGCTAGTTCTGCAAAGAATCCTATTCCTTCTGACAAGGACTCCAGAGCTCTGGACAGATGGGGTAAAAAAGTATACACCTCTGCAACCTTAACTATCAGAGCACAAAACTGTCAGTTCCACGTGTTAAAATCTCAGCAACACACTTTGGAACTATTAAAACAAAAGATTTCAACCTTTCCTGACTGTGCCAATTCGAACGTGTTAGCAGATTTACTGCACTCAACTTGTCAAGTGGCTAAACACTCATTACACTGTGGATATAACACCCTAGAATCCTCATGCAGGGCAGCAGTGTCGATCTGTCATTAGGAGACATGCATGGTTGAAGGGAACAATCTCTTCCTGATCACGTCACATCTAAATTACTTGATGCACCCTTGGATAAGGATTGCTTGTTTGGAGTAAAAGCAGAAGAGGTGCTTAAAAAGATGGAAGATGAAGCAAAATCTATGAAAACAGTAAAAGACTTCCTTCGGGTACAACCTCCTAGGTTCAGCAGGAATTTTCCCTAAAAACATTGGTCCTTTCCTGCACCTAGCAGATGGGCAAGACCACCCAGACTTCTATCCCAGGGACAGCAGAGAACCAAACAGCAGACCACTTCTGCTCCAAAGGCAGGGAGTTCTAAGCCGTCCTTCTATGGCAAAAACTCTCAATGACTCCCTCTCATCCCTCTGCCCTCTTTCCACTCACCAAAAACTAGGAGGAAGGCTCAACCTCTGCAAAGAAAATTGGATCTGAAGTAGTTAACTTAATTTGTGCAGCAACCTTTGGGAATCTGATCCGACCTCGGATCCGAGCCGGCAGTTTTCAACAGCTTTAGATCCGAGCTCCAAGCTCCTCCCCTACCCATAATCCCCTGCCAACCCTGACTGACCCCAGATATAGTTTGCCACGGTTTCATTCAGCAGCTTGATCCAGAGTCTCCTGGCATTCTCGTTCTCTTTGTGAGGAAAAATTTAACTTTTTACATCTTCTCTTTAATCTTTGGTGTGAGAGTGTGTTTAGCCCCCTTTTTAGACTAAACTCTTAGTTTATTTTACTTCTAGTTATCCTTCCCCTACCTTCGTGGTTCCATCAGTGTTGTGTGTGTGTTTGGGGCCCTGTGTGTGAGTTACTTTGAGTATGTCTGAGGCCCCAAAGTTTATGTTTTCTAAGTGCACCGAGTGTGGCCATAAGCTGTCCCCAGTGGATGGCCACACTCTGTGTGTATTGTGCCTTGGGGTTGAACACCTATCCTCTGGTTGTACCATGTGTGCAGCGTTCAACCCCAGGGCACTTAAGGACCGGAGGTCTAAGCTGATTCTGGCGGGTCTTCTGCCCCCGGATTCGGCTTCTACCTCCGGTCCTTCCGTGGCTCCCGCAGCGGCTGCCACTCCTGCTTCCCTCCCCCCCGGCCAGGACTCAACCTCCTGCCTTAGGCTCGGAGGAGAGGGGGGCTAGCAAAGAAAGGAAGAGGGAGAAGCACCACAAGCGGTGGGCCGAGGCCTCCGCTTCAGCCCCCCTGGCTAAGCGGTCTTGTCCCTCCAGGTCTTCTGGTCTCCTTCTCGGATACGGTCCCCGTGCTTTTCACCGGGTCTTGAGGAGGAGACCCGATCTCCGAGGTCATTGAGGCGACACCCCCGCCCCGCCTCGGTGGCCTCGTCGAGATCTACGAGAAGTCTCACAGATGCAGATTTGGACCGGGTGATTAGAATATTCCTCCAGGCCCAACTGCAGATGGGAGTGCTCCTGCCCCCCCCCCCCTCCGGGGGGGAGCTCGACCCCCTTCTTTACCCCGATAGCTCCTTCTCCGGAGCCGGGCAGCCTTGGAGCCGAGGGTGTGTCGGCACCGATAGTCTTGGGTACTTCGGCACCGACACTTCCCTAGAGTCTGTCTGGTCCATTTTCTTTGGATCCGAGCTCTTGGAGCCGAGGGCAGAGCTTCAGATCCGGTGGTATCGGTATGCCTTCGGCTCCGTCCGGGTCAGAGCATGCTGGTCTGTCGGATCTGATCACTTCGGCGCTGGCCCCAATCCGTCCGTCAGATCCGAGGGAGAGTCAGCTTTCTGATCCCAGAGAGAGCAGCTCTCCCTCGGCATTCATGATGGAGAGGATTCTGTTGAGGGATTCCACGCCCCCGACCCTTGCCACGGCTCCACCCTGCACTCCTCCTCAGTTGGGCCTGGCTCCCATCACCCGGCCCCAGGGACAGCCTGCTTTGACGTCCCTGGTAGTCCCAGAGGAACAAAAAGTTGCTGGTGAGACTTCCTCGGACAGCCCCCCCAAGGAGGTCCCTCACAAGCGAAGGTGCAAGAGGAGGCACCTGGACTCCCCCGAGTCCTTGACTGAGGACACGGATTTGGAGTAAGGGGAAGGCTCCCCAAGATCACCCCCCGAAGATGTCTCATTTGGTGACATCGTGGAGATGCTCAGAATAAAGGGGGGGGTCTGCCCCAAAGCCTACCTCTGACGAATCTGTGTTCCTGAAGGCGTTTGAAGCAGGCCCGTCTACCTCTTTGGTGTCCCCTCCAGCCGACCCCCCTGGTAGATTTGATCACTACCAGGGAGTGGAAGGAGCCGGACACTGGAGCCAGTCCCCAAGCACCTGGACAAGATCCTTAGCCCACCCTCTGACAAGTCCCACTGGAGTAAGGGTCCCCTGGTAGATGCCATGTTGGTGGCGGAGGCCACCAAGAGGGAACTTGCTCAGGAGAGTCCCTCGGTTCATCCCCCGAGCAAGGAGTCTCAGTCAATGGACCGCCTAGGGAAGCAGGTGTTTAGTTCAGCAACCTTCTCTGTGAGGTCGCTGAACTACATGGCACACGTGCTCCGACTGCAGCGGGACCTTATCAAAGAGTACGCTGCGTCACCCCCCGAGTCCATGTCGGCGGAGGACAAACAATTGCACTCCACCCGGATGGCCACTCTACGATCCATATCTAACACCTCTATGCAGCTTCTGTCTCATTTCTCGGAAGGAGTCGCTAGAGCCGTCGGAGCGGGCCTCATTATGAGACGTCAGGCCTTGCTCCGACACTGTGATTTCACGGAACCCTTTAAGGCGTCTTTCGCTTATGCCCCTTTTGATGGTTCTGACCTCTTTGGCAAAACCGTGCGAGATACCTTGATCCAGAGCGAAAAGGACAGGAAGACGTCTGCCATCGGAGTCCGCTTCTCTGCTCCCCAGAGGTCCTTTTCTAAGAACCAAAAGGGACAGAAGATGATGTGGTTCCAGAAGTCGCAACAGTCCCGTCCTGCTCCGGACTCCCAGCCCTTCCACGGCAGAGGAGGGGCAGGGTGGACGCTGCCCTAGAGGCAGAAGGGGCCTGCGGAACTTTGGATCCAGAGAACCCTTCTCGGACCAACCCACGCAACACCCCTGAGGGGTTGCCCGACTGCTCCACTCTGGAGGCAGTCAGGGGGTGTTTCTCGAAGCACCCAGCAGCTTGGGAGTCCATCACGACAGACCGCTGTGTGCTTCGCATCATATCCAGAGGATACCAAATTCCCTTTTCTCGTTATCCATGCAGCCCCAGATACCTCCACAATGTCCCACCCGAGCAGAGGGGAGGCCGCAGCAATGGAAATCCAACATTTGCTGGAAAAAAGAGCCACCCAACACGTCCCCCCAGACCAGTGCGGGTCCGGGTTTTACTCCAGGTTCTTCTTGGTGCCAAAAAAGATGGGGGACTTAAGACCAATCCTCGACCTCTCTTCCCTGAACCTGTCAGTAACCAAAGAGAAGTTCCGCATGGTCACTCTTCAATCCATTCTCCCCCTTTTGCGGGAGAACAATTGGATGTGCTCTATAGACCTCAAGGATGTGTACTACCACATTCTGATGGACAGGCGATCCAGGAGGTTCCTCCGCTTCCGGCTGGGAGTCGGTCATTTCCAATTCAGGGTCCTCCCCTTTGGTCTCACCACAACCCCCAGGGTGTTTACCAAAGTGTTAGTGATAGCGGCCCACCTGAGGCTCCAGGGAATTCAGGTCTTCCCGTACCTGGACGACTGGCTCCTGACCGCCCCGACAAGGCATCTACTCTGTACAGCCAGAAACTACTTTCTCCGTCTAGCTTCCCCGGCTGGGGATCACTATCAACATAGAGAAGTAGTCTCTTACTCCGACTCAGACTATAGACTTCATAGGGGCCAGATTGGACACAAGCAAGCTCCTAGCTTTCTTGACCACAGACCGGCTACTATCCCTGAGGCTACATGTGCAGGCCATTCTACAATCTCTAGCTCCCCCGGCGGAATTTGTCCTGAGGGTTCTTGGCTTGATTGCAGCAATTAACCTATTGCCAATGGCACGTTTGAACATGAGATGTCTTACAATGGACCCTCCAGGTCCAGTGGTCCTTTCTTCACTACCCTCTGAGCCATCCCGTTCCCCTCAGCAGGGCCTGCAAGAGGGCCCTCCTATGGTGGCTCCAATCTCCAGGCCTTCAGCAAGGATGCCCCTTTTCTGTGACCCTCCACTAGCCACGGTGACCACGGACACCTCCCGCCTCGGGTGGGGGGGGGGCATTGTTCGGGCAGGACAGTCCAAGGCATGTGGGACCTCACGGACACCTCACTGCATATCAACGTCCTAGAGATTAGGGCAGTGCTGTTAGCGTTGCAAGCACTTCAGGACTTTCTTCCTGTAGGAACGATTGCGATTCAGACTGACATGTTGGTTGTCTGGTACATCAACAAACAGGGGGGAACCAGGTCTTACCCACTCTGTCGAGAGGCCATGAGGGTGTGGGAATGGGCGATCTCCACCAACCGCTTTCTCATAGCAACGCACATTCTGGAACGGTCCAACATCCTAGTGGGCAAACTAAGTCGTACCATCCTGTTACCATACGAGTGGTCTCTGAATCCCGAGATAGCGAATCGGATCTTCGCCAAATGGGGTCAACCCTGTTGCGATCTCTTTGTCCCTCGAACACAAAATGTTACGACTACTTCACACTCATTTCCCCCCTCTGGGGAACCCCCGAGAGACGCTTTGGTGCATGCTTGTCCTCCCGGTCTTCTTTATGCTTACCCTCCTCTTCCTCTAATGTTGACGTTTCTTCTGAAAGCCAGTCGGTTGGGGAGCAGGATAATCCTCATTGCCCCGTTTTGGCCTCGTCAAACCTGGTTCCCTTACCTTTGGTCTCATCTGGTGAATCCTCCTTGGATTCTGGATCCCCGTCCGGATCTAATATCCCACCCCCGAACCTGGACAACCTCAAGCTCACAGCTTGGCTGCTCCAGTTCCACTCATAGCTAGGACTCCCGGTATCTCTTCCCCAGTTAAAACCATTCTAGTAGCTGCGCAAAGCCTTCTACTAGAACGATCTATAGCAGCAAATGGAAACGTTTCCCCATTTGGGCGGACCGCAAAAATTTGGATCCTTTTACAGCTCCTCTGCCTGTTGTATTAAACTTTGTCAGGACTGTTTCATCAGGGAGCTAGTTCCTCCACAGGTCCAACTAGCAGCCATCTCTCATCACGTTGGAAATGAATTGGGCCCTTTGATCACCACGAAATTATAAGACCTTTTTGAAGGGCACCTTTCTGCTCAAACCCCCAGTGAAGGATGTAGTCCCTCCTTGGGATTTAACGCTGGTGCTTCAGGCCTTGACAGCTCCCCCATTCGAGCCTGCAGCTTCCATAGATCTTAAATTCTTATGGAAAACGGCCTTTCTTGTCGCTATCAGACAGTCAAAAGAAGTATAGGTACCTCACCAAAGTTCTGCCAATCGAAATGAAACTAAAGCAAAAAATAATTGTTGCAGAACACTGCTATGTCTCCAAATCCTTTTAATAAAACACAGCTTAAAATCCAAAACAGATGAGCGCTTTCGGGTACAAACCCTTCATCAGATAACACATTAGCAATGCTCATAAAATTTAAGCCATGTCACAGCCTATCAGCATTCAGTAAAACACCCGCCTATTTTTCAGGGCGGGCTTCATTGGAATGACATCATTCAACCCAGGCTCCCTGTGTGCTGTTAACGCTATAATCCATTTAGCCTCAGTTACTTCAGTATGGTTCTTGATGTCCCCTCCTCTAATGCCTAAATCAACTTTAGCTATGGCTCTAAACTTAAAAGTATGTGTATTGTGGTGTATATGTCTACACAGGGCATTATTAGTATCTCCTGTTCTAATGCATGATAGAAGTTTCAAAATCCTAGCTTTAAACATACAATTTGTTTTGCCTACGTAAAAGCTTGTGCATGACTCGCACTCCACTGTATATACAACATTCATGGTCCTACACGTGGCCCTGGCTTTAAACGTAAATTCTTTACCTGTAACAGGGTGTTTAAAGATGGTATTTTTATTAATATACTTGCATGCTTTACATGCTCCACATGGCACACTTCCTATCTGAGATTTAATACATTTCTTTTTATATTTTTCTTTTCCCAAAATATCTTGTAAGTTTTTATTCTTCCTAAACCCAAACCTGGGATTGTCTCCTACTATTTTCTTAACAGCATCTTCACTAACAAGAATGTTCCAATTTTTCTTTATACCACATACCCCTCTTATATCACTACTATATGTAAGCATCAATCTTGGTTTTTGTATCTCATCTCTATTCAATGACCGTTCATGATGCTCCTCTGTTATGATATAACCATGGTTTATATCTACCTGTTCTACATTCCTTGTTCTTGGTTATCACATTATGTACTAAATTTTCTTTATAACCTCTTTCTTGAAAAAAACTTTCTAACTTTTGCATTTCTGTTTCAAATTTTGTATCATCTGTACATAGTTTAGACACTCTACTTACTTGTCCTTGTATAATATTAGGAAAGGTGTATCTAGGGTGCATACTGTCAAAATCAAGTAGTGAATTTTTCCAACATTTTTTTCTATATAAACTAGTGGCAAAACCATCACTGGATTGCCTTATGGTGTATATCCAGGAAATCAATATCTTCTGTAGAACAATCAACGGTGAACCTAAAAAAGGAGGTGGATTCTATATATGTTACAAAATGTTCTAATTGTTCTTTATTGCCTTCCCACAGAATAAACAGGTCACCCACAAACCGCTTATACATTACTATATGTTTTGCCCAATTTTCATCATTTAAAAAAGAAGTTTTCTCCCAATATGATAGGACCAAATTTGCATAGGTATTGGCACAGGGGGTGCCCATGGCTACCCCCTGTGCTTGCCTATATATTTGTTGTAGACCTAAAAAGGCATTATTATTTAATACCAACTGTAACATATCTTTCAATAATTCCAAGTTTATGGGGTCTACACCTATACCATTCAATAACGTGACAATGGTATGTATCCCATATTCATTTCCTATTACAGTAAAGAGATTTTGTATATCCATTGTTACCATTAAGTATCTCTCCTTCTTGTTGTAATTTTGATGCATTTCTCCTAGTGCCTTCAAGAAATGTCCTGTGTCATCCAAGATCTCATCTATCTGGTTCACAAAAGGTTTAAGTGTACATTCCAACCAAATGGAAATATGTTCAGTCACCCAACCCCTCCCAGACACGATAGGTCGGAGGGGTGGGTCTACTGGTGACTTGTGTATTTTGGGTAATGCTTTGAAAATCGGTGTAACTACATCTTCAATTAATAAAAACTGAAATAATTCTTCACTAATCTTCATATTAACCAATAAATGCTGTAACTTATTATGCACTCCATCTATTAGTAATTTGAGTGCTACTGGATTGATGGGGATGTAGGTGTTGGTATCAGAGAGCAACTCCTTAACCTTGTTTTGGTAGTATTTGGTATCCAACACTACCACTGCTCCTCTGTTTTATAGTCACATCATCATTATTACTCAATCTTAATAATGCTGTTCGTTGTGATTGTGTAAGATTGTAGTATCTATTAGTTCTATCTTTATGTAATTGGTTAAGTAAATCACTTTCACATGTCCTAATGAACAAATGCATAGAGGATGTGAATTGTGGTACGAACTCACTGGGTTTTTTAAAACCTAGACCTTGTGTCGCACTCGCACCAAAAATACATTTCAAAGCTATATTTCTACAAAAAAACATTAAATCCATCACTGTTTCATTTAACACGCTAGTCCGACTGGGTACAAAAGTGAAACCTTTGTTCAGGACAAAGCATTCATCGTCAGATAACACATAACTAGATAAATTATAGACAATATTATGTTCAGTGTTACCAGTCACTCTATAGTCCTCCTTTTCTTTAAACCTCTGATCTCGCACAGAGCGTTTCCATTCCCCCTTCTTTTTTACCGGTGCAGGTAGCTGTGCCAAAAAACGTGGTTGTATCTGCGAGTCCTTACATCTTGCTCCCATTCGTGCAGAGTCACTTAAAAGTTCTGTGTTGTCATCAGAAGATGTGGTAGCAGTCCCTTCTGTCTCGGTTCTACCTTCTTGATTATCTAACACTTCTGATACTTCATTTCATTTTTTTGTAGAAATATAGCTTTGAAATGTATTTTTGGTGTGAGTGCGACACAAGGTCTAGGTTTTAAAAAACCCAGCGAGTTCGTACCACAATTCACATCCTCTATGCATTTGTTCATTAGGACATGTGAAAGTGATTTACTTAACCAATTACATAAAGATAGAACTAATAGATACTACAATCTTACACAATCACAACGAACAGCATTATTAAGATTGAGTAATAATGATGATGTGACTATAAAACAGGCTGATAAGGGGGGAGCAGTGGTAGTTGGATACCAAATACTACCAAAACAAGGTTAAGGAGTTGCTCTCTGATACCAACACCTACATCCCCATCAATCCAGTAGCACTCAAATTACTAATAGATGGAGTGCATAATAAGTTACAGCATTTATTGGTTAATATGAAGATTAGTGAAGAATTATTTCAGTTTTTATTAATTGAAGATGTAGTTACACCGATTTTCAAAGCATTACCCAAAATACACAAGTCACCAGTAGACCCACCCCTCCGACCTATCGTGTCTGGGAGGGGTTGGGTGACTGAACATATTTCCATTTGGTTGGAATGTACACTTAAACCTTTTGTGAACCAGATAGATGAGATCTTGGATGACACAGGACATTTCTTGAAGGCACTAGGAGAAATACATCAAAATTACAACAAGAAGGAGAGATACTTAATGGTAACAATGGATATACAAAATCTCTTTACTGTATTAGGAAATGAATATGGGATACATGCCATTGTCACGTTATTGAATGGTATAGGTGTAGACCCCATAAACTTGGAATTATTGAAAGATATGTTACAGTTGGTATTAAATAATAATGCCTTTTTAGGTCTACAACAAATATATAGGCAAGCACAGGGGGTAGCCATGGGCACCCCCTGTGCCAATACCTATGCAAATTTGGTCCTATCATATTGGGAGAAAACTTTTTTTAAATGATGAAAATTGGGCAAAACATATAGTAATGTATAAGCGGTTTGTGGACGACCTGTTTATTCTGTGGGAAGGCAGACAATCCCAGGTTTGGGTTTAGGAAGAATAAAAACTTAAAAGATATTTTGGGAAAAGAAAAATATAAAAAGAAATGTATTAAATCTCAGATAGGAAGTGTGCCATGTGGAGCATGTAAAGCATGCAAGTATATTAATAAAAATACCATCTTTAAACACCCTGTTACAGGTAAAGAATTTACGTTTAAAGTCAGGGCCACGTGTAGGACCATGAATGTTGTATATATAGCGGAGTGCGAGTCATGCACAAGCTTTTACGTAGGCAAAACAAATTGTATGTTTAAAGCTAGGATTCTGAAACATCTATCATGCATTAGAACAGGAGATACTAATAATGCCCTGTGTAGACATATACAACAACACAATATACATACTTTTAAGTTTAGAGCCATAGCTAATGTTGATTTGGGCATTAGAGGAAGGGACATCAAGAACCATACTGAAGTAACTGAGGCTAAATGGATTATGGCGTTAACAGCACACAGGGAGCCTGGGTTGAATGATGTCATTCCAATGAAGCCCGCCCTGAAAAATAGGCGGGTGTTTTACTGAATGCTGATAGGCTGTGACATGGTTTAAATTTTATGAGCATTGCTAATGTGTTATCTGATGAAGGGTTTGTACCCGAAAGCGCTCATCTGTTTTGGATTTTAAGCTGTGTTTTATTAAAAGGGTTTGGAGACATAGCAGTGTTCTGCAACGATTATTTTTTGCTTTTCTTGTCGCTATCACCTCGGCTCGAAGGGTCTCTGAACTACAGGCCCTCTGTGTAACACCCCCATACTTGACCTTTCACAAGGATAGAGTTTACCTCAGGACCAGTCCCTCCTTTCTTCCCAAGGTTGCCTCTGAGTCCAATATTAACCAGCCCATCAACTTGCTGGTCTTTTTTCCTAACTACCATAACAAAGGGGAATACAAATTACACTCATTGGATGTGCATAGACAACTTTGCTTCTACATCCACAGGACGCTTGGTCATAGGAAATCCGACCAGTTGTTCTTCTCCTTTGCCAAATTTAACTTTGGTAAATCTGTGTCTAAAGTCACACTCTCTAGATGGATTTCACAGTGTATCCTTTTAGCATACGAAAGTTCGGGCAGGCCCGCACCTCAGGAAGTCCATGCCCACTCTGCTCGATCTATGTCTACCTCTGCGGCTTTTAGAGCTCGAGTTTCTTTGGATGATATTTGCTCGGCAGCCACTTGGGCTTCATCTCATACTTTTATCAATCACTACAAATTGGACATCATCTCCAGAGGGAGAGCATCCTTTGGCTCTGCTGTGCTCCGGAACATCCTTCCATGAAGGCCCCGCCCAAGGTTCAGGTAGCTGGGGACTCCATACCAAAGGTTGCTGCACAAATGAAGTTAACTACTTCAGATTAAGAAGTTATGTACTCACCATAACGTTCCATCTGAGTAGGTAAACTTCATTTGCAGCAACAGTCCCTCCCTCCTGCACCCTCACTTGCGAATGTTCTCATACTCGGGTCCATGGGTTTTACCCACTTATCTTGGGATTAATCATTGCTAGCAGTTTCTGCTGTTGGGCAAACTTGATCTGGGGTCAGACAGGGTTGGCAGGGGATTATGGGTAGGGGGAGGAGCTTGGAGCTCGGATCTAAAGCTGTTGAAAACTGCCGGCTCGGATCAGAGGTCAGATCAGATTCCCAAAGGTTGCTGACAAATGAAGTTTACCTACTCAGATGGAACTTTATAGTGAGTACATAACTTATTCTATAACCAAGGACCAGTTTTCAGGAATACAAATTTTCCTTCAACAAACTCTCAATTCCAAGAGGGTATCCAGACTTGCAAGATCAGTGGGCAGAGGCATTGAAACAAGTCCAAACTTTCATATCCCAAGGGGCAGTAGAACCTGTCCCCTCAGATCAAACAGGCAAAGGCTTTTATTCCAGACTATTCCTTGTCCCCAGAAAAGAGGGCACTTGGCGCCTCATCCTGGATGGATCTAGCCATTCTGAACACCTTCCTGGTAGTCCCCAAATTCAAAATGCTAACTTTGCAGCAGCATCTGCTGACAAAAAATGTCTGGTTATTTACCCTGGATCTAAAAGATACCTACCTCCACATCCCCATAAGGGAATCCTGCAGGAAATTCCTTCACTTCAGAGCAGGCTCACAAAACTTTCAGTTCTCTGCGCTACCCTTTGGCTTATGTACTGCTCCCAGGGTATTTGCCAAATGATTGGCCCGGCATAGCCTTTTGCAGACAGAAAAATATACAAATTACACTTATCTGGACAATTGCCTCATTCAGGCAGATTGCAAAGAAAAGCTCCTCAAGGACCTCTTCTTTGACCAAACCCTCCTAACCTCCTTGGGTTACACCATTAATGAGAAGAAAGCAAGACAAAAACCCTCCAGGAAGATCATTTTCTTGGGAGCACTGCTGGACATAGCATCCCAAATAGCCTTCCAATCCCCAGAAAAGCAGAGCTTCCTGCCTCTGTATTTCACACAGCTGGCTTCCAGAAGTCACCTCACTGCGAGGAAGTTTCTGCAAGCCTTGGGGGTATATGACATCTTGCATCCTTCTAATTCCTCTGGCCAGGCTTCACATGAGAACTTCAGTGGTACCTAAAGAACCTTTGGTGTCAGCATTTTCAACCCCTCGAGATCTCTCTCCCGCTGATCTCCTGTACAAGGGCCGAGGTTCTCTGGTGGGCAGGGGCCTATGCCCAGAACAAGGGTTTTTCCTTTATCCACGGCACAACCGGGCAGACCTTTACCACCGACGCATCAGACCTAGCTTGGGGCGCTCACATAGAAGACAGGTGCACCGATGGTCTTTGGGTTGCTCAGCACCTTCCCTTACACATCAACCAAAAGGAAATGATAGCAGTACAAAAGGCTGACATCCTTCAAACACCATCTCAAGCCAGGGGTTCTCCTTATCAAAACAGACAACACTACAGTAATGTGGTACATCAACAAACAGGGAGGGACCCAGTCTTACTCTCTGTGCAGGCTAGCCATGAACCTCTGGTTGACTGCCTCTTCCATAGGGCTACACCTGATAGCCCAATACCTACCATGGAGCAACAACACCCTGGCAGACCACTTAAACAGAAACTTACTGGACCCCAACTAATGGCCAGACCATGATGTACATGTGGGGTGGGGAGGGTTCTAAAGAACACTTGTCCATCTAGTTAACTGAATAAACTACTTGAAACATCAGCAAGGTGTTTTATTCCTCCCACAGGGAGAGTGTCAGAGTATCCTAGATCTGCTAGCTGAAATGATTTTGTATGGAGTAATCCTCTCTGATTCAGGTTTGTCCTGTCGCTCTCTGGGTCACAGGTGGGATACCAGACTTGAGTCGAGCCTTCTGTATTGTCTCAGTTTTTAGAACCTTGAGATGCATGCTCCCACTGTCATTACTGGAGCTACCACTCTATGCTTAAGGCCTTTCCACTCCCCAGGGAGGCAAGCCCATACAATGTTGATACATTTCCTGCCCCCCTAGCTAATTCTTAATGACATACTCTGCAAAATTAAAATTTACAAGCAGCAGTGCGCTTGTATGATAAAATACAGTAGTGAATCTAAAAACATGCAGATGACCTAGAACTTTTGTAGTTCATCTGACTTTGCCAGTAACTGAAATTAACTAAGTAATATTGCCTCAAGTCCAAACATTGTATGCAGTCTCCAAGGCAAATCAATTCCAGGCTTCGTCTTCTAAGAGTTCCAGATTGCACACTAAAGGTGAATTAACAGTTGCAATCTGTGCGTGAGTCTCAGGTGCTAAATTTCCATTTGGATTTAATTTTGTGTGTAGCTTCCTGCTTCCACAACCAAGTAATTCTTGGGGGGGTGGGGGATGGGTTTAGAGTCCAAATAAGTGACAAAGTAATGCATCTTTTACTGTGGAGTAACATGAACGTTTGGCACCGCAGTGTGTGAGCTTTCAAGAAGTCTCTGATTTCCACTGAAAAATGCATATTCTGTAAATTTCACATTTTTAATCATTGTTTACATTTTATTTACTGCAACATGTACTGGGAATCATGTCGATTTGGCAAAGGGACTTTCAGCAATTGCTGAAGCCATGAAAATAACTTGCTGAAAGCCGTTTTCAGTGAACTTAAAACTAGGTTACCTGATTATCTTCATGTTTCACTGTTGCAGTCATCACCTGTGGGGTTATCCCTGCTGGTAGCCCTCTGTTGGCCTGAATACCAGAGTCAATGTTTTTGTGCACCTGCTGCCGTCGCCTGTAGTCATTCAGGTCGTCAGTGCTATAAAGCAAGGCAGCCGACGTCATTACATCAGTCTTTCTTGCCGTGAAGCCTAGCAGAAGCAGTTTGCACGAGTGCCAGTCGATCGCTACCATAAGTTGAATTACAGCAGAAAACGTCTAAAGCCAAGTACACCGTTGGGGATCCTTTTTTCTTGCTCTAACCGATGTCCGAAAAAGTTTAACAATTGTCTCACCTGTGGAAAGCAGATCCCACACACACTTTCATTCTTACTGTATCACTTGTTTAGGCCCAGACTGCAACGTCCCTTGTTGCCGGTTCTGTGCCCTATTTAATGTGAGAACCATTCGCTGTAGAGCTCTTTTTGTAGACAATTATTTGTGTTCTATCTTCAAATTCAGATATGGCATCCAGCAGCCAATAATCTGTCGACATTCCGAGAAACCATAAAGATAGGCCATACAAGGCTAAGTTTCCGACGACGCTACTGCTAAGGAAGTAGTTCTCCGGAATTCAGTGAGGCGCTTTCGCAGTCCCTGATGCCTGACTCGCTTTCTATGCATGCCTTTGCCGAGACCCTTTTGGAGTTCGGTATGCTGCAGAACTCCACTTCATCTTCCAAGCTTTTAGCTGTCTCTACCTTGGTTGTGTCTGGAGCCGCGACACAGGCACCGGCTTCCGAGCAAGGCTTTTGCAATACTGATTCTAGACAAAAAAACAACGTCTTCACATCTGACTACCACTTCTCAGAGACTGACGTATTCTCTCAGGCCTAGAAGCCAGGCCACTCCTAGGAAATCTGCTTCTAGCCACCATCTTGCTACTGCTCCCCACCCAAGCTCAAATGCTTAAAATGGCAGAGGATCTCCTCTCCCTTATCCAAGGTACTCGGGGGGGGGGGGGGGGGCGCTCCGCCCCGCCCCGCCCCTCCAAAAAGGAAAAGGCATCCTTCTTCAGAAATTGACAGACCAAGAGTCTGAGGAATCGGATTATTGTACTTTTGAAGAGGAACAACATTCCTTAACTGTTTGAGGATTCAGATGCAGAGGAATACATCCCTTCTGTCTCTCCTCTGGAGGACGTTTCCTTTGGGAAATCCCTTCACTCCCTTAGGGAACATTTTCAATGGGAATCTCAGTCAAAGAAACAACTTAGAGAGTTTCTGGACCTGCCCCAGCACAGATACCTGGCCATCTCACCTATTATGGAAGTGGTGGATGATGTTTTCCATGAATCCAGCTTAGCCCCTGAAGCCCTGCCTCCTGCTCCAACTAAATCTGACAGGTACTACAAAGTACCGGATTCTCACAAATACCTGTACAGGAATCCTGCAGACCCTGAGGTCATCACACAGGGACCCAGAGGAGCTAAGACTTGTTCTGCCAAGCATCCTCTTCCTTCTGACAAAGACTCCAGAGCTCTGGACAGATGGGGTAAGAAAGTATACACCTCTGCAACCTTGGCTATCAGAGCGCTCAATTGTCAGTTCCATACGTTAAAATATCAACAACACACTTTGGAACAATTAAAACAGAAGATTGCTACCTCTCCTGACAGAGTGCAGTAATTCTGCCAGCTCTTTGGAATTGGCACAGCTTGTCAAGTGGCCAAACACTCATTACAATGTGGATAATGATGCCCTAGAAAGCCTCTAGCAGGGCAGCAGTGACAGGATCTGTTATTAGAAGACATGCATGGCTGAAGGAAAAACCTCTCCCTAATCATGTCAAGTCTAAACTTATTGATGCACCCCTAGATAAGGAACGCCTGTTTGGGGAAAAAGCAGAAGATGTGCTTAAAAAGATGGAAGACCAAGCAAAATCTGTGCAAACAGTAAAAGATTTCTTTCAAGTTCAACCTCCCAGATTCAGTAGGAACTTCCCCTCTAAGCACTGGGCCTTCCCTGCACTTAGCAGACAAGGCCAAGGTAAGCCCCGCAGGGACAGCCCATTCTGGCTCCTATCCCAGGGCCAGCATAAAAGCAAATAGTGGACCACTTCTGTCTCTAAGGCAGGGAGTTCTAAGCCAAGCTTTTATGGCAAGCACTCAGTGACTCTCCCTCCCCCCTCTGCCCTCCTTTCATTCATAAAAACTAGGAGGAAGGCTCACCCTCTTCAAGGACAATTGGTTCTCTATAACAAAGGACTAATGGGTCTTAAAATCATTTTTCAGGGATACAGATTCTCCTTCAGTGAACTCCCTATTCCAAGAGGGTACCCAGACCTCCCCCTAAATCAGTGGGCCGAGGCATTTAAAACAGGCCCAAATTCTAGTATCCCAGGGGGGCAGTAGAACCTGTCCCTCCAGATCAAACAGGAAAAGGGTTTTACTCCAGACTATTCCTTGTTCCCAGAAAAGAGGGCACTTGGCACCCCATCCTGGATCTATCCAAACTGAACACCCCTTTGGTGGTTCCCAGATGCAAAATGCTAACTTTGCAGCAGCTCCTGCCTATGCACACACAAAATGCCTGGCTTGTGACACTAGTCCTAAAAGATGCCTACCTTCACATCCCCATCAGGGAATCATGCAGAAAATCCCAGCACTTCAGAGCAGGCAAGTTCTCTGCACTGCCCTTTGGCTTATCTACTGCTCCCCGGAGTATTCACCAAATGTTTGGCCCTGGCTGTAGCATTCTGCAGACACAGAAATATACAGATTTACATCTGGACGACTGCCTCATTCAGGCGGACTGCAAAGAAAAGTTGCTCCAGGACCTTCTTTTTGTCAAATCACTCACAACTTCCCTTGGGTTCACCATCGACAAGAAAAATCAGAGCAAAACCCCACCAGAAAAATTCCTGGGAGCTGTGCTAGACACAGCAACCCAAATGGCCTTCCTATCCCCAGAAAAGCAGAGCTTCTTTACCTCTACTTCACCCAGATGGCTTCCAGAAGTCAACTCACTGCGAGGAAGTTCCTGCAAGCCCTGGGATACATGGCATTTTGCATCCTCATCCCTCTCGCCAGGCTTCACATGAGAAACCTTCAGTGGTACTTAAGAACCTTTGGTGTCAGCACTCTGGCCCTAGACCACTCTCCCTCTGATCCTTGTATAAGGGCAAAATTTCTCTGGGGGGCAGAAGCCTGTGCCATGAACAAGGGTCTTCCCTTCATCCTCCTCCTCCCTTCCGGCCAGACCATCACCACCAATGTCTCAGACATTGCTTGGGGCGCTCACCTAGCAGGCAGGTGTACCCAAGGCCTTTGGAATGCCCAGCAACTTCACTTGCACATCAACCAGAAAGAAAGATGGCAGTGCAATAAGCTGACTTCCTTCCAACCCCATCTCAGGCCAGGAGTCCTCATTATAAAAACAGACAACACCACAGTGATGTGGTACATTAACAAGCAGAGGGCACCCAATCTTACCCCCTGTGCAGGTTAGCCATGAGTCTCTGGCTTGCAGCCACCTCCATGGGGCTACACCTAATAGCCCAATACTTACCAGGGATCAACAAACACACTGGCGGACGACTTAAGCAGAAACTTACTGGACCCCCACGAATGGCAGCTCCACAGAGAAATCTTTCTGCAAATCCCCCAGGATTGGGGGACCCCAGAAATGGACCTCTTTGCCTCGCACCTCAACTACCAGCTACACAAGTTCTGTACCAGGGAGTATTACCTTCTAGCATGGAAGGTGGATGCCTTGACCTTCTGCTGGAGCTCCCTCTTTGTGTACACATACCCTCCACTGCCCTTTATTCCCAAGATTCTGATCAAAATAAGAGGAGAGACAAAAGGCAATCCTGCTCCAGATTGGCCCAGACAGCATTGGTACCCCTTATTACGCAGTCTAACCTTAACAGGCCCCAAAGCTGATTCCCCTGATGTCAGATCTCTTGACCCAGGAGAGGGGAAGGTACTGCACCCAGACCCTCAAACTTTCAGCATGGCTTGTACACTAAAAACTAACAAGGTGTCCCTGTTAAGCAAACCGGTCCTGGACATCATCACAGAGGCCAGAAGGCCCAGCACAAGAAAATCGTATGCAGGAAAGTGGAAAAGATTCTGCTACTGGAAACGATCAAAAGGGAGTAGTACCTCGCAATCTTCCATCCCTCTCATCCTGGATTACCTAGCCTTGTTGCTCAATAGTGGCCTCTCTTTCTCCTCTGTTAAAATCTATGCCTTGACCATCTCTGCCCATTATGATTCAGACCCACCCGCAATTTCTGAGGGGTTTCTAATATCAGGCCTCCCAGAAAGCCTCCAACACCACCCTGGGACCTGAATTGTGTTGGAGAAACTAACCTTACCTCCTTTCAAACCTGCCGCTTCAACAGAATTGCAATACCTCTCTTGGAAGACTGCCTTCCTACTAGCTATCACCTCAGCCAGAAGGATCTTGGAACTTCAAGCTTTCGTGGCGGTCAAGCCTTCCATAATTTTCCATGCAGACAGTCTCTCCCTGCCCAAGGTGGTATCTGATGTGACCCTTAACCAGGCCATACACCTTCCCATCTTCTTTCCCAACCCTCAAAACAAGGGGGAAAGAATTCTACACTCACTAGATGTGCACAGACAACTCTGATACTATCTGGACCATACTAAGCCATTCAGAAAAACAGACCAGCTTCTTGTGAGCTTTGCCCCAGGGGCAGAGGGGAAGCCCATCTTCAAACAAACCATTTCCAAATGGATTTCTCACTCTATCTGTTTTTGCTACAGACTAAATGGGAAACCCATCCCTAAGTCTATCCGTACCCACTCCACTAGGGCAACCTCCACTTCCACTGCCTTCCTCAAAGGAGTACCTACCAGGGACATCTTGGAAGCTGCCACCTGGACCTCTGTCCATACCTTTACAAAGCATTGTTACCTACCTCTCTTTTCTAAGTCTAGGGCAGGGGTTGCCTCTGCAGTTCTGCAGGGCCTTCTGACCTGTACCTAGGACTCCACCTATCCTTCCACCCTTTTCCTCAGCTTTGGGAATCCTCCCACAGGTGATGGCTGACAGTGAAACACGAAGAACATAGTACAGTTGTGTACACTTACCATAAAAGTAGATGTTTGAGTGTATTCACTGTTGCAGTCTTGGTTTACCTCCCTCCATCCCCCATTTAACATCTTCCCCGAGGGGGGGACAAGCTTCTCAAGGTGGCTTTTAGCCACCAGGACCACTTCTCTCTTTTCCCTTGTGCGTCTGACTGGTTAGGGCAAGAAAAATTGATGTAATGACGTCTGCTGCCTTGCTTTATAGCACTGACGACCTGACATCAGACTACAGACGACTGCAGCCAGCGCACAAAAACATTGACTCTGGTATTCAGGCCGACCGAGGGATACCACAGCAAGGATAAACCCCACAGGTGATAACTGCAACAGTAAATACACTCTAACATCTACATTTATGGTACATGTACACCACTGTACTTTCTCACACCCCGCTATACACCGATCCCTGGCTGTATAGCAGTGTAATAAAAGGCAAACTCCTGGAGTTGAAAGTGGCTTTCAACAAACTTACCTCTGCACCTGCCTAAATG
This sequence comes from Protopterus annectens, assembly GCF_019279795.1. NCBI lineage: Eukaryota > Metazoa > Chordata > Ceratodontiformes > Protopteridae > Protopterus > Protopterus annectens. Next base: position 1,568,295,561 of record NC_056743.1, on the reverse strand, counting down.
CTCAAATACTGGCAGGTTGCTAGTTTACTGAGGAGAAAAATACAGATTTGGAAATAAACTGCAGTATTGTTTGCAACTGTGTCAAAACCATTAACCAGAAAGTGAAGCTCTTGTCCATAACACACCTTAGAATGGTTTAATTTTGTTGTAATCGAGTGACATGATGGGGAGGGCATATTGTCTGTTTTTCTTTTTCGCACAATGTGATGTTCTTGTTTATTCCCTACAGTGTCATACAGTTTCTTCTTTGCACTTATTTAGAATGATAGTACTCAAAATGTGGACAGTGTATGAAACTGTCAGCAACACAGTGTACCATTTTTTTTTTTTTTTTTTTTTCATTTTTCTTCCTCTGTCAAAAAATTTAAAAAGTAGGCCTTTATGTAGTCTCTCAGTAGAATCAGATCTGTTTTCCCTGAAAACAACACAGTTAAGAGATTCAAATTCCTAGAGTTTGGTTGGTTGCTCCAAAGAGAGAGAGAGAATCTAACAATCTGATAAACAGTCCATCTTTGATAGTTAGAACTGCATACCACAAGCATTTGAACCATTTGACTGACAAAAATGTACCCTGGCTGCCTGGAACTCTCCCTTTTTCCCATAAATTGTCACGCACTTCAGGTGATCGCTGCTGTGCCAGCGTTTCAGCTGGTAAGGGCCACAGCCCAAGAGTGTGGTCAGACATGCTCTTTGTACTGTGTGCATTATTTTTGAGCATTTCTTCAGCCATATTATGTCTACAGCTGAATGCATTAATGCCTCCAACTGATCTATAACTTGCTTACAGAGAAGTGCTAAAGAGCCATCTGATAGTTTTAGAGAGCAGTTGAAAGTGATCATACATTTAAGTGCATGTTGGCAACACTTTGGAAGTTTATATTTTTAAATGTTAGATGGGCTAGAGCAGCTGTAAGAGTTCTTGAGAGAAAAATGGAATTATCTAGCTATCTCTGCTCCAGTGTGCCTTTTATATGAAAAATCATTTTTGGAAGATTTTTCAGTGGAGTAAGTGACTGTGCAACTGCATCACTGAACACTCTACTACTTTTCAGTCAGAATCCTGAAAGTTTTTTATGCCATTTGGCCTACTTTGTCCTAGTAATATGCAAAGTTGTATATGATGTGCTTTGTGGTTGAGAGAGTTGAGGAATGGATGGTTTAATCCATTACAGTACCTAGGAGCTATGACTATTCAGACTGCAAAACACTTTAGACTACTACAGAAGCAGAACACACAAACTTCAAATCTGTTTAAGGAAGTTTACCCAAGTATACATTAGCCTGATGGATGACAGCATGGTGTGACCTGCTGAGGGGTACAAGTGAGCACTTCAGTCTTTTCACTAAGCACTGTAGATTTAGACTGATATTCCAATAAACTAATAAACTTGTATAATCTACATGTATTAGTTGTGCTTTTTGTCCTTTATCTGGTATATTGAGCCATAGTTAGACTTTTGGAAGTGCAAGACATTAGGCAAATGGGAGGGTTTGTGTGCCAATATGCTTGCCTTGGTACAGCATTCCCTAGTTAAGTATTTTGGTGGGGGTCTCATAGCTGTTGCAGGACATAGTTTGAAATGAAGCAACATTTTATATAAAAATGAAACAGTGCCTTCCTTGATCATTTGCAGTGCTTTATTGACAAGTAGTACGTGTAACTTATGGCAGGTGAACAAATACAGCATGCTGTATTAACTTTAACAGTAGTCTTAGAATTTGTGTCCGTGGAGCTTCTGTTAAACTGCTTTCGGAGCCATGTTTGGACTTATTGCCAAAAATGTAGTCTTCCATTGTCAAATGATGGTGGCTTAATGTTGCCTGAAGTAATTCACTACAGTATCCACCAGTTGTCTGAATGGCCAAACAATTTTGTCTTGTTCTGATACCCATATAAAGTCTTCTTACGGGAGATGGGAAGGGCAAAGCCTCCCTTAAGAGTATTATCACATCACTACATTTTAGGCTGCTATGCCTGCTGAAAAGCTGATTTTCCAGCTTTTCCCCATTTCTCTGTCTAGAATGTTAAAGGCAAGTTTTTGATCTGTGGTAGGTTCATTTTTTAACAGGCTGAACCTTTTACAGTTACACAGTTGGTTTTTCTGAAATCTTCACTGCATAGTTCCAAAACTCCCCTCCTCTAGAAGTTAACAGAAGCTCATTACTTCATCCTGTTCTCTCTGCCTTTACATAGTTGTCGTGTTTTGTGCTGTGACCTCCCGCCTGTCTTCGTCTTGTCTCTTCCATTTGTGTCCCTTTAGGTCGTAGCATTTCACTTGGAAAGATAAGGGGAACCACTTTCCAATGAAAAGTGATGTCAACTGTTTTAGGTGATGAAGGAACAGAGGTCCACACTTTCTTTCGTACATCTGGGCACTCTCCCTCTGAAGTTCTGTCCACCATCTATGAAGTAGAAGCCATGGATATCTCCGACGATGCACCAGATGACAAGGAAGCATGGTGTGATGATGTGAAGCGGAAGGATGGTGTTACCACAGCTAAACTGTTGAAGCTTGGGGGCCTGAAAACTGATGTGGTGCAACACTTTATCAGCCAGACATTGCTGCTTTCTGGAGATGAGGCAAGGCTTCAAAACAAACGGACGGTGAGTGAAGCAGAGCTCAGCAAATGGGCAGAGCTGATCTCTCCTTTAGAGGACTCTAGGGCTAGTATAACTTCTGTGACAAGTTTTTCACCAGAGGATCTGACCTCACCACAAGGGGACTGGACTGTAGTTGAGCTGGAGACATTTCATTAACATTTCATGGCATGTGATTTTAACAAACAAGAATTCCCGGAAGATTATGAAGTCATTTGTAAAGCTTTTTCTGTAATTTTTATTGCAGTTTGGGTTTAACTTTTCAGCAACCACTTTTAACTTCTGTATGACCCACTGGAGACTTCTGTTCAATTGCTTGAGACTACTAATTGATTTTAAAGCCATGGTATTGTAGAGTTGTAGCCTCAACCCTACAAAATTTGATCTAAGGTACTCTGACATAGAAGTGTGCAAAAAATATAAATCCAAGTATTGCTTAACCTGTATCGTTGTTAGTTCAGTGCCCCTTAACTCTGCTTTTTTATTTGAAATTAACATCTATTTCTTTTTTTTTCTTTTTAAAGAAAAAGCAATGTAGAGTCAGCAGTCTTGTATTTTTAGAATTGTATTGTGATACACAAAGCTAAAGTGACGCTGCTGGAAGGTGTCTTATTACTATGCAGCTTTGCAACTGAATCTTCTTGTGACTTGAAACCTATTTCTGCTCCTAGTTGTGAATGTGCACCTGTGTAATGCCAGTTTAACAAATCTGTATGAAGTATGCATTCACATGTGATTGTGGCTGACCCTGTCCAGAAGTCTAGTCTTAGAGCACTAGTAGTGAGATCCAGGAATTTGTTTGGGAGTAGGAATGTTAGTGTATTATAGCAATGTAAGTACCCTCCTCAAGTGTTTCTAGTTTTGACTGAGCATGTTTAGCCATTGATGATATTACCTTTTTGGTTGGGGGATGGATAATGCATACGCCATGTTCAGCTACTTGCTGTATATACAGTACTAAAGTCTGAAATGCCTACTTTTAAGTCCCTTTTTCTTATGTACTATTGAAAAGTATGTATATGCATAATGTATTTGGGAAGAGAGTGAGAACTTGTTCATGTTTTTCTTGTCAGGAATGTTTCGACAAGTAACTGTAAGAATGATACAGGCTACTTGGCAGTCATTGAAATTGCAGCAGACTTTTTCATTATTGGTAATGGTACAAGGTTGCTGTCTGCCTGCTGCACCCCCCCCCCCCCCAATCACCACCAAGGGATGGAGTCTAAAACGTCTGCTGTGTCAATGCAGCATGCATCTTAGACTTCCATGTAAGTAAACAAAAGTCTAATTTTCTGTAATATCCACAGAATTGCATGTGTGTGAGTGACAGGGGGACAGGACTTCAGGTCTGCTTTTTCAAGTTAGTGTTTTTAAGCTGTCTGTACTGCAATACCTTTACAATATGTGCAGTTTTGAAATGCACAGTGATGTAATTAATTTTTTAATGGTTGATGTTTACCTTGCAGGTACAAGTGCTCATATTAAAGTTGTGGCAGTGTACCAGTAGGGTGCTGAGTTTTAACTATCTGTAGTACCCTCTCTTGACCACTGTCAGTTAACCAAGAGAGCATGATAAAGGGACACTTTTATAGTGAGTACAGTTTACAGATGTTTGATACTTGAATGTTTGCAGTTAAAAACTCTAGTTGTAAATTTCAAACATTTTGAGCTGTAGTATCAGTTTTCCCCACCTCAGGTTCCTGAATATGGTTGGCTCCAGCAGAACTCCAGAGCTCAAAAACTGTTAATGTTGATCTATATTTGGAAACTTTACAAACGTGCTGTACATTGAGAGGAATAAAAAAAAACAAATCTTTGAAAGTCATTTGCAGGTTTTTTTTGTTTTTTTTTCTGGAGTCTCACTGCAACATTTTTGAATCTACAGTCCCTGTGCTGAAGGGTGCACATGCCTTGTGATGATGCCACATGCCAGGCCAAGTATTGCCCAGTCCCTGTACTTCCTGGCTCTTTTCTGTTTGCCCCATTTTGATTTTGTTTCCATCTTTGTGGTTGGATAGTTCTTACATTTGTTATGTAAACAGGAAAAGCTCTCAAACTATTTCTGCAGTCATCACCAAGGTAAGAGCTGCATCTGAAGTTTTTTTTTTAGGGGGGGGGGTCACAGTATGAAAAGTCTGCATAAATGCTGGTGCTTAAGCCTGGCCACCCATAAAATGTGTGACAAAAAGGTCTACATACACCCTTGCAATAAGGTATGCAGCAGTTACCAGGGATGCTCCCCTTATGTTGCTGGTTAATGTTCAAAGTTAAGGATTTGACAACCAGTCATTAAGAGAAGCCAGCTCTTACCTAATCTTTTCCTTTGACAAACTTGAATCTGTTACCTGCTGTCCCTCTGCTAAGTAATGTATCAAGCTTGTGTCCATACGCTGATGGAGCAGGAAAGGCATGCACCCAGCTACGACTGTTGGTGTTAATTCCAGGGTCATGATGCTGCCAGTCTCACAGTATGAGGAAACTCTGGCCTGGAAATTTTCTCTTTCACTTGTCTGAAAAAGACTTCCTAGTGGAGATGAGACTGTAGTCCTGCAGCAGATGTGCTTGTGTGGATGCTTGCAGTATTGGTCACGCCTGCTTCACTTATTTGGTCCTAGCAGGTGCAAATACTAGGGGAGCACATTTTGAGACAAGTGCAAGACCCTATACAGGCTACTCATGTTATGCCATGCCCTCACTGTCCACCTTCCTTTGGCATAGGTGATCTGACACAGCACTACCTGTTTGTGCTTTGTCTTTGGTTTTGTGAGCACAGGCCACTTTGTACCAGTGTTAGATGCAGACATGTCTTTTGTTACAGCTGGCCCTGTGGCTGAGGATGCAAGATCCTTACTTCTGAGACTTGCAAGAGTAATGAGACCTCTCCTGTTTTAGGTCCCTTAACATGGTCCTTTCCTCTCCTGTTTTAGGTCCCTTAACATGGTCCTTTCTTGATGATCCATTCTTTGGGGATATGCTGAGGCTGATAAAGTCCTATATAGACTGGCTTGTAGCTTTCCTACTTCTCCCCAGAAAGACTTTTGAAGAAGTTTGGCAATGAGCTACTTCTCTCCCTGCCTTGTGGATCTTTCTTGGAAGAATGATTTTTGTATCTTGAACAAACTGGCTTTTCTTCATTCAAAAGAATGTTCACTCTTTGGGGTTTGGAGAGGGTGTTGAGTGGCATCCTTTCTAAGCATCTTAAGGTAGATTCTTTTAGGATCATTTAGGTACAGTATTGGTCCCAACAGTCACAGCATCTTTTTACTTTGACACCAGATAAGGAGGATTTCTCATGCCACTTTATGGCTCAGGACTACTAATCATCTCTTGTCCTCGTGTAGCTGTTTTTGTGGACAAAGCTCTAAGGAAGGCTGCTAGAGGTCCCCAACTTTGATATCAAGGAGTTTCTGGAAAGACCCTCATGGCTACAGTCTCTCTGGGTTTTCACAATATTCCATGCATTTCATCAGACTGACCCACCCTAACCTGGCCTTTTGTGACTCACTTCTGCAAGCCTGTGCAAAGACTGCTAACGGACCTGCCCCCACTCCCTTGCTGAAACTGTTCACACTTGTTCCTTTGGCTCACTGGAATGAAATTTGTTGGAGTTCATCTGAGAAGCTCAGAGATAAAAAACTGATGTGTACACCCCTTTTACACATAGCCTGCTGTAACTTAATGTTGCTGCTGTGGTTCAGACACTGGCCTTAGGAAAATCTGTACCAGGTGATGTTCTAAGGATAAGCTTATGCAGGCCATTCTAAATCCCATCTCATGAGGTGAAATTTTCTTGGACCAGGTTACCCAGGATTGGATCTGTAACACAAAACTGGTGTTGGACTTCCCATGAAATGCCTTGGATGCCCCACTGGGTTGCTGATTATAAACCAATGTAGTTCCTCCAGTAAAAGCTTCCTCTTAAGAGGAGGATACCCAGGCTTCAAGCACCCTAGCCGCCATTCAAGCCCGTCAGAAGGTAGTCTGCAGGTACAGTTTCAGTTCTGGTCACCCAACTGTTCCATTCTGATTTACAGTTTGCCCCAGTCTGAGCAGTAACCTGGGACCATGCGTGTTCTGGGCATATCTAGCAGTTGAGGTTTCAAAGCCATGAAGTCCTCTTCTAAAACATGCTTCGTTAAATGACCAGCTAATTTGAATGTAACGCTTGTAGCAGGCTCAGGCTGTAATTCCCAGGTGGGCAGTAGAACATACTGCTTTAGAGAGGTAGATGCTCAAGGAGATGGAATGTTTCATTCCTTTACTGGACCTCAGTGATGTCAGGCACTTGTGGTTTGTCAGGCTGTGTCCATCTTTGATAACCAGTAGGTTTTGCACTGCAGTAAGTTATTACCACTGGCCATATAAAAATTTCCTAGAATACCAGTCATCCCCTTGTTTATCTCATAACGCTGTTGTTGCACATTTCTGCTGTTTTCCACTTGAAATTAAAGCTTTTGGCAGATAAACGGGGAGCCCCAAGCTGACTTAATGTTTTTTTTTCTGGATTTATTTAATGTTAGTGGGTTGGTTGTAAGTGCTCATGTCCAAGTGAGCTGTTTTTCCTTTTCAACATTTTAAGGGGATTTCCTCCCAATTGTTTTATGTTGGGCATATATGCCTACCCTTTCTATTCTTAAAATGACCTCTTGCTTCTGAATGTGCTAATGGCAGGAAAATATTTCCTGCTGACAATCAGAATAAAGCCGTGTATTGTTTAGCGCAGTAGTTACACTTCCAGTTACCCTTTGTGCCTTTTCAAGGATATAGGTGGATTTGCTGAAAATCACTCGAGTTCTCTGAGAGGCTTTCTTTTGTCCAAGCCAACGATAGGGCAGTCTCCCTCCTTTTGTCATCTTCTATTCTTCAGACAGAGGTTCCACCACTCTGAAATGCATCTTTTCACAAAAAGCTAGTTATGTTTAAGATGCAAAGTTTCTTTTAAGTTGTAACAAATGCTAACGTTTGTGATGGTGAACATTAATAAATGGAAAACTTTTGCGCCTCTTTGTGTCATATTTTTCATTGAGCTTTAGTGATATCTGATTCTGTTCAGTTCATAATGGGATTCATATGGTCTCTTCACTGGACTATTATGAGCAGCGGCAGAGGGTGCTGTCAAGGATTTCTGACCCTTAGGGTCTTCTATAAGTAGTCAGAGTTCTTCTGGACCCTCTTGTTAAGCTGTTTTCCATTCTTATTCTGAAGTTCCCAAACTATGACTTCCCTGAAATTGTCACCTCCATCTGAGTCTCTACTGCCTCCTATATTTATCTGTTGTATTTTTGTGATCACCTTTGCCCCTTCCCCAGTTGACTGTGGCCTGTTAGTGGCTACTGGTGGAGGTATGAAGCCTGAATTCCTTTCAGGGCAGCCACTCCTGTGTCAGTAGTTTTGGGTCTTCAGGAATCTCTTGTCTTCCCCATAGCTCGTTCTGACTTTGCCCTTGTTTTGGCAAGTCATGTGCCCATTTTCTCGGTGACTAAGCTGATGGTTTAGCAGGTGTCTCATTCCGTACAGTTCACGTACCCCAAACGTCAGTGTGGCAGGTGTCTAGGCAGTCACCACTGCTTTACCTAGCATTAGTTTTTCATATGCCCATGCATCCAGTATTGACCTGAACCCAAACTGAATCTGAAGTCACTACCTCTAACTCTGCCTGTTGTGCAAAGGATGTCAGGCATTCCATTGTCACTATTATCGGTGCTTGGTGGCCCCAGTTTTCAGCTGCAGGAGAGTTTAGGCCTTCTGGTCCACATCTTAGACTTTGCTTCTATCACTCTTACAGCAAATTCAGTCCTTAAACATCCCTTTTCAGTTTTTGCACCTTTAGTCCCACTGCAGACTTCTAAAAGTATAATAGTTCTGATACTGAGCCCTTTTCCAAAAAGTGCACTGCTAAGACATCCCTTGGAATCCTTGTTAGAACTTTCACCAAGGATTTAGTTAAAGGGAACTCGCTGCCCTCCACCCTGGGCTAATCCTAAACTCAAGGAGTTCTTTCAGCTGATCCAAAGAGGGGTTTGATTTACAAAACTAGTGTGTGTGGCAGCTTGGGACTACAAGAGACATGCTATTTCTAGCAGTTTTCCCTGAGTGTGCCCCACCTCTCTCTCTCTCTCTCTCAGATGTATCAGCTGTGACCAGAATTGCATGGGAGAATACTTGATGTCTATCATGCTGTCATCCCAAAAAAGGCTGGATTTTTCAGTCCTCAGTGGGAGTATTCGTTATGGGTAAAAATACCAAAACCTGGTGTGACCATTTCTACCACAGATTTGATGAGAACTAAGAGCTCAGCTGTTCACCTCAGGTAAGGAATCACATTGTGGACAGATTAAGGAAGCACATGTCTATATCCTCAACAGACTAACATACGTGCTGTATTCTGAGAGATGACATCAGATAAATTGTGAAGCAATACAAAGGTGCTGCCAAATGTATTGAAGGAAAAGATTAAGGCTTAAGTGTGCTTTATTTCTGCAGACACTGGTTGCCTTTGGACATCTGACAAATGACCTGACTAGTAAAGGAGTTGAGATTTGAAAGTGGAGCCATTAACCTTTTGGATAGACCTTAAGTTGCCTGTAGTCATGTGAGGTGCTAAGACAAGCGTCTTTCACACCAAGGGGTTCAGCAAATGAATGTGCAGTTAGTGCATACCTTAGAGTTTGGGCTGCACTGTGACTGGGGAATTCACTTGAAGATAAATACTTGTGTATACAGGCAGGATGCTCTAAATCTGTCCTTTGATTACCAGCAATATGAGTAGTAGCTTTTAAATATCTTACTGGTTGGTGTGGTATAGTTGGGACATCAAAGTAATCACTCCCCTCCACCTTTGTCAGAAAATTAGGAAGATGGTCATTAACATGGTGATGCTAAAGAGGAAGCGCAAGAGTTCTAACCAGTGAATAGGTATGTGGATGGATCAAACAAAATGTTTGGGGCTGCTAGTAGATGGAGTGAGGACAAATCAGACCTGTTTTGGAAACTAGTCGTAAGACTAATGTCCTTGATAGATGTGTGCTGCTGATTCCAGAAATCTGGAACACAAAACTACGAGTTGGAATTCAGAGCTAGACTTTCCAGTTATCAAGATTTACACTATACAGGAGAGATGGGTAGGGTGGAATTGTAGCAGCAGTTCCTTGATAATCTTCATAGCACTTTCCCAGGAAAACTCTTTTTTCACCCATTGGGGAAGCTCCTTCCCAACAATACATTACTGTCCTTCTCACTGGGGGAAAGGTACTGATTTGATCTTCGTTCATTCCTTACTGATGGGTTATCTGTTCTGTCCTCTGAACCGAGCTGGCCAATATCAATCTCGCATCAGCCAAAAACTCTCAAGCCAAGGTCCTACCCAGAATGCTCTGCTCCCTGTTACCTCGGATCTTGTTTGCTGTACATCCGTGTCAAGCCACTCTCTCCGCTAAGTGTCTAATTTTTTGAAAGTTTTATACATTGTTAAAGTTTTTCACAGTTACCACTAATATTTTCCTACCCTATCGTATACCTTAGACTCTCTCCCTTTAGTCTTTTTCCCTTTATTACCTTTTTCATACCTCCTGAGGTAATTCTTCATTAACATCCTTTAATCCTTCCTTTTCTCTTCTTACCCTTTTGGGGTAGCCTTTCCTCTTCTTTTTGGTATTCTTCTCCACATCATAATGCCTGATAAGAAAAGTAGCATTGGTTTTAAGCAGTGTGAAGATTGCGGCCGTAAGTTACCTCTTTCTAATGGCCATGACTTGTGTCTACTGTCTGTCTCCCACCTTACTGTGGATCCCCCGTATGGGATTTGTAGAAACTTTTCATTCAGGACTCTTAACGAGAGGAAGAATAAATTAATATTGAAAGGTCTTCTCAAATCTCCTTTCTCTGAGGCTGTTTCTGGGTCGGCGGATCAACCCCTCCTGTTAAACCCCGTAAGAGGCATTCTTCCTCTTCATCATCGAGGTCACTCCCTTCTCCCTCGGGAGATCTTAGGGAGTCTACTCATAAGAAGGTGAAATTGATTACTACTTGGGCGCTGCCAACTGTGTGACCCTGTCGGCTCGGCACCGACCCAAATTATTCTGGCTCCAGCCATGTCTTCCTTATCGGCACTGGAGTTCCCAGTGCAAACAGCTATGGCTCTGACAGTTCTGTCGCAGCCCTTACTGGCACCGTCCATGCAGGTGCAGACCCCTTCGGCACAGTTGGTACAATCCCCTTTGGCTCAGAGTATGACGTTTGTCCTCCACGGTGCAGACATGTTTGGCACCAAGTTCTTAGGTGCAGTCCTCCTCGGCACCATCCTTATTACCGATGCAGACACTTTCCTCGACAGTACCATACCCATCAGGGCAGACTTTTGCCTTTATAGTGCAGACACCTTCAACTTCTATGGCGCTGACGTTGGCGCAGACTACTTCCACACAGTTTTCTTCAGTGCACACGTCCTTTGTTCTGGCCTCTGCACCTCACGAATTAGCAAGGACCAAGTATTCTCTTTCCTTGGATCCATTCACTGGTAATCAATATAGTCCTGTTCTAGAAAGGCCAGAATCACCATCAGCTCTCTGTGAGGTCATCCAGGAGTCTCTGAGTAAGATATGTTACGGCTTCTTGACCAGTTGCTTGTGGCCAGAGGTGTCTCACCAGTCAGCCTACCTTCCCTCCTTCTGGTGAAGGTATATCTCTTCAAACTCCAACGTACACTCCAACTTCTACCCAAGTTTCGAAGGCTGTTACTCCCGACAGCAACTTCCCTTACTCAGACTCCAGTAGTGGAGCTCACTTTGGAATCTGAGTCCTCCTTGTGGCCCTCTGTGCACTGGGCATCGGGCTCTTCTCAGGCCAGTGGCTGTGCCTTGGGGAGGGCATTCCTGGTTCCACACCGATTTTTTTCTATGGCACCCTCCAGGAATCCTCTCTCTCTCATGGTTCACAGTCCTCTTGAGACTCCTGGTTTGAGGGTTGGCTCGTCGGGGCAGGGTGTGACCCTGTTTCTGAGGTTATCATACTCTGAGGTTATCATACTCTGTTCCGGGCTCCCAACACTCTTTGGGTGGGCTGGCCTTCCAGGCCATGGAGAGGGCGCTTGCCTCCACTGGCAAACCCCACAGTCCTCTCCCCCCTCTGTGCCGCAACTGTCACAAGCCACAACCACCGGACACTGGGCACAAGGACCTCAGGTTTATCCTCCTGAGGAGACCCCCCCCCCTTTGCAGTCTTCCCCAGAACCTTCCACTGAGGAAGTACCCCACAAAGCGTCATGCAGGAGGAAGCACATGGACTCCACCGAGGAGTCGTTGACTGAAGATACGGATTTTGATGACGGAAGGGTCCCCGCGGTCACCCTCTGATGAGGTGTCCTTTGGTGACATCCTCTATCTTTAGACATCGGGGTGACTGGAAGTCCTCTAATCCTTCCTCTGAGGAATCCGTATTCCTGCAGGCTTTTCGTGCCTGGCCCCCTACATCTTGAGTCACCCCGAAGGCTCCTGACACCCTGGAAGTGATACCAAGGAGACCGGATAAAATATCATCGCCCCCGGCTGAGCACCCACATTAGTCACAAGGTCTTCTAGTAGATGCTATGGTGGTGGAGGCAGCTGCAACTAAGAATTTGACAGAAGAGTGCCAAACTGTCCATCCGCCCAACAAGGAGTCCCGGGCAATAGACTAGGGAAGCTTGTGTTTGCTTCATCAACCTTTGCCATAAGGTCTTTGAACTATTTGGCACACTTTACCAGCCTCTAGAGGGATCTTGTCAACCAGCTCTCTGAAACCTTGGCAGGACTTGTTTCTGATGAGGTCTGTGACAACGTGGCTTCTCAGATAGCCACCCAAGAGTCCATTTCTTCCATGTATCTTATTTCTCATGCAATAGGAGTGGCAGGCACGGTATAGTCACCAGACAACATGCCTGGATGCACCTTTGTGACTTTGCGGACTCCTTTAAAACTTCCTTCATGAACGCCTCCATCGAGTCCACTTCTTTGTTTGGCCCTAAAGTGAAAGATACGCTGACGAGTTGCGAACAAGATGGCAAGACCCTGTCTGCCATTGGTGTCGGACACTCCACTCCTCAACGATTCTACTTCAGAAATCAGAGGAGTGGGAAGATGTGGCACAGGAAATCACAGGGCTCTTTCCGGGATGCACATGCCGAGTTCTCCCCTAGAGGCAGAGGGGGAAACTCCAATGGAAGATTCCCCTTTTGGTGTAGAGGAGGTATGTGAAACCGGGCTTCCAGAGATTCCTTCTCTGGCCAACCCTATCAGTGCTCCTGAAGCGTTGCCCGACTGCCGACCTCTGGAAGTGGTCGGGCCACATTTCTCCTTGTACCCCATTGCCTGGCAAAATATAACCACTGACTCTTGGGTACAACGGATAATATCCAGAGGCTGTCATATTCCCTTGCATCTTTGTCCAATCACATCCAGAGTGTTACCCGACATTCCACCCAGTCAAAGGGAAGCAGCAGCACACGAAATCCAAAAAGCTGCTACAAAAAAGTCATCCAGATGGTCCCCCCAGACTACATAGGATCTGGATTTTACTCAAGGTTCTTTTTAGTGACAAAGATGGGACTGGAGATCAGTTCTGTATCTCGGCACACTGAATAAATTTGTCAAAACAGAGAAATTCCGGATGGTCATGGTTCAGTCTATCCTTCCTCTTCTGGAAGATTAGTGGATGTGCTCTGTAGATCTTCAAAATGTGTATTACCACATAAAAATGGGCAAACGCTCAAGAAGATACCGCCGCTTCTGCATAGGAGTCAGTCACTACCAATTTCAAGCTCTGCCCTTCAGTCTTTCTACAGCCCCCAGAGTGTTCAAATGTATGGCAGTGGTTATCGCTCACTTGCGACTTCAAGGATTCCAGGCGTTTCCCTATCTAGACTGGCTCCCCAACACCCCCACCAAACGTCTACTGGAAGAAGCCCTGCACTACACTCTCCTCACAGCACAAAGCCTGGATATCACTATAAACTGGAAGAAATCCAACATGACCCTAGCTCAGTCTTTGGAATTCGAGGTATTGTTGGACATGAGAAATTGCACAGCATCTCTTCCGGACCATTGCTTAAAAATGGAGCAAGGTTCTCCATGTGGTTTGCACCCTTGGCCTCAACCATACTGATGGCAAGGTCTTTTACATGGGCTACCTTTCTTGGATTCCATTTCTTAGTTTCATGTTTGGGAATGACTCTTCCATTTAAATCACTAATTTAAGCTTTTTATCCTGAAAGTCCACATTTACTGGGTAGGGGTGGTTCTCTTTGCCTTTGATTTCTCCCATTTACTGGGTAGGGGTGGTTTTCTTTGCCTTTGATTTCTCCCATGACTGTTAAGCTTTTAAAGGAGGATCTTTGTTCTATGGGATCATGGATGTTCTTCGTGTTTCACTGTTGCAGTCATTACATTTGGGTTATCTGCTTGCAGGTAGCCCTCAGTCGGCCTGATTAACAAAGTCTTGGGTCCTGCGTCGGTTGCTGTCCCTTCTTCCATGACGTCAGGTTGTCGGGGGTATAAAACATGCAGCAGACTCCATTACATTAGTCTTTCTTGCCGTGGGGTGCCCGAAGCCGAAGCAGTTCGCAAGTGCCAATCAGCAGACTCCTGAAATTTTCATTTTTGAGTTTCAGAACCAAAGTCTTCAACTGAAGCTAAGTACCCCGTTGGTAAAACTTTCTTGCTCCTTACCAATGTCAGTAAAAGTTAATTGCATTACTTGTGGAAAGCAGATACCTCATAAAGATTTTCATTTGTACTGTATTGCTTGCCTAGATGTAGCTGCGATGGTACAGCGGTAGCGTTGTTACCTCACAGCAAGAGGTTCTCCCGTTCGATTCTCGGCGTGGCTTGGGAGTGCCTTCTATGTGGAGTCTGCATGTCCTCTCCGCGGTTGGGTAGCAGTCGAAAAACATGCATGCGTAAATGGGTGTGCCTTCGTTGAAGGTTGGGAGTCGAGCAGGCACCTTGGCATTTCATAAAAATCTACTGCCAATCATTAGCAGACCGGAGTTCTGCTGTGGCGACACCTTACCAGGAAAAAGCCGAAAAGACAAACTGTATTCCTTTCCTAGGCCCTGATCACATCTGTGCTTTATTTAATCAGCGCACTATCCGTCGGTATATTTTCGCCTCTAAATATTTTGGTTCTCTGTTTAATTATCCAGAAATGTCGGTTAGCCATCCGACTACCGGGATTCTGAAAAAAATGCAAAGATAAAGACGGAGACAGGCCGCCGAGGTCCAAAACGGCCGATGACACTTCTCCTAAGCCAGTCGCCAGTTCGCTGGTACTCAGTGAGGCGTTTTCGCAGCTCATGATACCCGCTACTTCTGATTCGAAGGCCTCTACTGAGACCCATTCGGAGTCCGGTATGCCACGAGATGCTTCAACTATTGAACACGCGGATGTCTCTACCTTGGATGGGTCCGGAGCCGCTGTGCAGGCACTGGCTTCTGAGGGTGTATTCAGGCCTTTGGACTTGCATATTAAACCGATGCCTCCTCCTTTACTTGGGCCTAAATCTTGATCCATGCCTAAAAAAACGACGCCCAGGCCGCATGCTCAGACCTCTATGCCTAAAAAACAAGAAAGAATGGCTGAAGATCTAATAACTCTAATCAGGGGTAGCCAACCCCCCCCCCCCCTTTCTAAGAGGCCTAGGACTGAAGTTGATTATGAATCTTTGGATTATGATTCTTCTGATCTAGATTTGCCCTTATCTACTTATGAAGATTCTGATGCATAGAACTCCATTCCCTCTGCTTCCCCTCCTGAGGATTATTCTTTTAGAGAAACCTTACATACTCTAGGGGAGCATTTCCACTGGGAAAGCCAGGATTATTCTGATTCAAAAAAGTCTTAGGGATTTCCTTCTCCTACATCAGCATAGGCCTTTAGCTATTGCTCCTGTACTAGACGATGCTTTTTCGGAATCTAGTTTGGCCCCTGATTCCCTGCCTCCTGCTCCCAGAAAACCTGACTGATACTACAGGGTCCCTGAGTCCCACAAGTTCCTTTTTAAGAAATCATATTGCAGATCCAAAGACTCTTTCACAGGGGCCCAAGGGCATTAAGGTTTCTACTGTTAAAAATCCTACCCTTCTGATAGAGACTCCAGGGTGCTGGATAGATGGGGTAAAAAGGTTTACACTTCTGCAACCTTGGCCATTAGGGCTTTAAACTCTCAGTTTCATATGTTAAAGTTTCATGTTATTGGACTGCTCAAACAGAAAATGATGTTGATTCCTGACACTCTGGAAAATAAAGAATTACAGGATTTAATGCATTCTGCTGAACAAGTTGGAAAACATGCTTTGCAATGTGGTTTTGATTAATTAGAGGCTTCTTGCAGGGTTGCTGTTACTGGGTCTGTGCTCAGAAGGCATGCTTGGCTTAAGGAGCAATCTTTGCCTGATCATGTTAAAGCTAAATTGTTGGATGCTCCTATAAATCAGGACCGCCTGTTTGGCAACAAGGCTGAGGAAATTCTTAAAAAGATGGAAAATAAAGCTAAATCTATGCAAACTGTTAAATTTTTTTACAAGTTCAGCCTCCTAGATTTAGTAGGCACTGGCCCTCTAAGAATTGGTCCTTTGCAGCCCCTTCCAGGTCTTCTTAAGCCAAACCCAGACGCAGCAAAAACCCCAGGTTTCAGTCCCAGGGGGGACACGCAACTAAGCAGTGGGGGGCCTCCACTTCCAAATCTGGGAATAATAAGACTCCCCCGTATGGTAAACTGTCTCAATGACTTCCTTTTAAAGTTTCCAAACACTTATCAACTGACTGCCCCTTTGCTCTTCATGCAAAGAATTGGGAACTCATTACCCAGGACAAATGGGTTGTAAATAGTGTCCCAGGGATACAGATTTCGCTTCCACACATTGCCAACACCAAGCAGATGGCCAGACCTACCCCCAAATCAGTGGGCAGAGGCCCAAAAACAAGTACTTTCTCTCTTGAGCATGGGGGCTATTCAACTGGTACCAGAAGAGGAAAAGGGACAAGGTTTCTACTCTAGACTTTTCCTAGTACCCAGAAAAGACGATTCATGGCATCCTATCCTGGACCTGTCTACTCTAAACACCATTTTGGTGATTCCAAAATTCAAGATGCTGACTCTTCACCAATTACTTTCTATGCTAGGCAAAGATGCCTGGATGGCAACACTAGATTTAAAAGAAGCATACCTGCACATCCCAATCGGGGAATCTTGCAGAAAATACCTATGCTTCAAAGCAGGCTACACGCACTATCAGTTCTCTGCACTGCCCTTTGGCTTATCTACTGCGCCCAGGGTATTTACAAAGTGCCTAGCTCCAGTTATTGCATTTTGCAGGCAAAGAAATATTCAAATATACCCATACCTGGACGATTGTCTAATTCAGGCAGAAAGCCAGGACATACTTTTGAATCATCCGGCCTTTGTACAAAGGGTTCTAACTTGTCTGGGGTACACCATAAACAAAAAAAAAAGTCACACCTGGTACCATGTCAACAAATTATATTCCTGGGATCAAGCTTGAATACAACTTCCCAGATGGCTTACTTCACGCCAGAGAAATAAATTAATTTGACAACCTACTTCAAACAACTGGCCACAAAAACCCTGCTATCTGCAAGACAAATACTGCAAACCTTTGGGTTCATGGCCTCCTGCATTCTTCTAATTCCATATGCAAGACTGCATATGAGGAAACTACAGTGGTATCTAAAAAGCCTATGGTGTCAACATTCTCAAGATCTAGAAACAGATTCCTATCATACCTTGCCTACGCCTAGAGTTCCTTTGGTGGGCCGAGGCCTGCTACCAAAATAAGAGACTACCTTTCACACCACCCCCTGCCGCCCAAACCCTCACAACAGACTCATCAGACTATGCATGGGGGGCTCACCTGGCATGGAAGTGCATTCAGGGCAAATGGAACCCAAGTCAAATGCACCTGCATATCAATCAAAAAGAAATGTTAACTGTACAGAATGCTTTGACAGCCTTCAAGGACCACATTCTTCCAGGACAACTAATGGTAAAGACTGACAAAACACCACTGTTCTGTGGTACATAAACAAGCAGGGGGGTACACATTCTTACCCCCTCTGCAGACTAGCCATGGCATTGTGAAATACAGCCTTGAGCTACCAAGTGCGCACCTACAAGCTCAGTTACTGCCAGAAAAATTAAATACACTGGCAGACGGACTAAGCAGAAACCTCATGGACCCACACGAGTGGAAACTGGAACCAAGGATTTTCAACATATTGACAAACAAATGGGGGGAGCCCAGATATATACCAGTTTGCCTCTCCCTAGAACTACCAATTGGACAAATTTTGCACAAGGACTCCCCACAAACAAGCCTGGAAAGTGGATGCTCTGTCCTTCAGATGGAAAAACCTATCGGTCTATGCCTTCCCCC
This sequence comes from Protopterus annectens, assembly GCF_019279795.1. Classification (NCBI taxonomy): domain Eukaryota; kingdom Metazoa; phylum Chordata; order Ceratodontiformes; family Protopteridae; genus Protopterus; species Protopterus annectens. Next base: position 1,568,277,537 of record NC_056743.1, on the reverse strand, counting down.
CTCTGCCTCTGCTCTCCAAAGTACGACTAAAAATCAAACAGGACAAACCAAGGATGATTTTAATTGCTCCAGACTGGGCGCGCCAACACTGGTACCACCTCCTGCACAGTGTGTCACGGTTATCTCCATGGCACCTGCCTCAGTCTCCTTCCCTGCTGTCTCAGAAGGAGAACCAGATTCTGCACCCTCAGCTTCTAACAACGAACCTTGCAGCCTGGCTAATTACTTCATCTGTCCTTTACCATCCCTCAGCAAACCTGTGATGAATATCATTTTAGAGGCAAGGAGGCCTAGTACTAGAAAATCTTATGCTGAAAAATGGAAAAGATTCTGTGCCTGGAACCAATCTCAAGGGATGAGAACAGCAGCGCCCAATTTACCTCAGATTTTACAATACTTAACTGAGATGCTTCACAAAGGCCTATCTTTTTCCTCCATTAAAATCCACACCTCAGCCATTTCAGCTCATTATAACACAGAACTTCCCCTCTTCTCTCATCCACTGCTCAAGCAGTTCCTCAGAGGGGCCAAAAATTTGAGATCACCCAGGAGAGCTCCAACCCCAGCCTGGGACCTTAACTTGTCTTGGAGAAATTCACTCTACCTCCTTTCGAGCCAGCTGCTACTGCAGACTTAAAATTTCTTTCTTGGAAAACAGCTTTCCTTTTAGCAATCACTTCAGCTAGAAGTGTATCTGAATTACAGGCCCTTATGGCAGTGGAGCCTTTCATCATCTTTCATACGGACAGGCTGTCCCTCAGAACCAATCCATCCTTCATGCCCAAGGTGGTATCCAGTGTGGCTCTTAATCAGTCCATTTGCCAACCTTCTTTCCCAATCCACAGAATAAAGGGGAACGGATATTGCATTCCTTAGATGTGCACAGACAACTTAGATTCTACTTGGACAGGACTAAACCTCAAAGGAAATCTGAACTGCTGGTGGCATTTGCTGCAGGGGCAGAGGAGAAGCTATTTCAAAGCAAACCATTTCTAAATGGATAAGCCATTGCATTCATTTCTGCTATAAGCACCATGGAAAACCTATCCCCCAGGGGATCAGACCTCACTCCACCAGGACTACATCTACCTCTACAACCTTTCTCAGGGACATCTTAGAAGCTGCTGCCTGGAGTTCTGTACATACATTCACCAAGCATTATTATTTGCCAATTTTCTCTAAAAGTCCAGTGCTGGCTTTGCCACTGCAGTCTTGCGGGGCCTTATAGCTGGCCCTAATGCCATCTAAATTCCTCCTCTCAACCATAGCTTTGGGAATCTACCCAAATGTAATGACTGCAACAGTGAAACACGAAGAACATAGTACAGTTGTGTACACTTACCATAACTGTAGATGTTAGTGTGTATTCACTGTTGCAGTCCTGGTTACCCTCCCTCCAGCCCCCTAACTTCTTTTGGCTATGCCTTTACTTTTTTTTACTATGCTTAAAAACTTTTTTGGTGTGTTTGCTTTTTTGTTGGAGGTACATCTTTGTATTTTTATATTTATTTGCTTCCCATTAGGGGGGCAAGAAAAACTGATGTAATGGCGTCAGCTGCATACTTTATACCCCTGACGACGTGACGTCATGGAAGAAGGGACAGCAACCGACACAGGATCCAAGACTTTGTTAATCAGGCCGACCTGAGGGCTACCTGCAAGCAGATAACCCAAATGTAATGACTGCAACAGTGAATACACTCTAACATCTACATTTATGGTAATTGTACACAACTGTACTTTTCTCTGCTTAACCCTATAGTTCCTTTCCATGCATGCCTGTTGCATCCCAAGTAGCAGATGTGCTATGGGCATCCTTAAAGGTCACTCTGTCCTGCATGAGATGGTTGTCAGTAGCTTTGCCACTCCAAAGGCAAGCACACACTAACCACTGGAATACTAAAGAGTTGCACCCTGACCATGCGTACCTTCAAGCCTCCCCTCAGAGCAATAAGCACACTCTGCATTTAGAGTGCTGTCTCTGCATCTTCTTCAGTGGAATCTAAGTTTCTTGAAAGGGTTTTCATTCCTCCAACAGTTTTAAACCTGCTGATTTATTGGTATTGAAGTTCATGTATTGGAAAATCTTTCCCAGTGGCGAACATATGTGATTGTAAATGACAGAGCTTTAGTAGCTCCTTTGCAAAATCCACATTTTGCCTTCCATAAGACTGAAGTGTCCTCTTTGAAAGTCATTTGAGTTTCCTCTAATTCACTGCATTGTTTTCTTTTCAGGAGTATAAACCAGAGGAACACATTTACATTCTGAATATATGTTGTCATCTCAGCTCATGCCTAAAGTGTGATGCACAAATATAGGAAAACAGCCTTCTCCTTTAATCTGTGAAGAAGGATCCTACACGTGTCATGCACTTGCCTTTGCATTATCTGTTGCTATAAAGTGGCTGAACACCTACTGGTAAATGCTGGAATCAAAAGTCTAGGTTCACTAGTAATGGCTGAATCCATTACTCACTTGTAATTTGACCTCTTGGTCTTAACTGCACACCTTTTGATCATTGCCTAAACCACAGCTCTAGTTGGGCTTTCTTTTGTGACATTGGTGCTGTACAGTCCTCTTTCCTACTTTTTACTTGAGATTCAGCCCAATCAGGAAAAGTCATTTAATATTTGAAATGAATTCGGCTTTAATATCTCGGACTCTGAGAAGGACCCTCTTCCTTCATCCAACCTTGACTGTTTCAGTTTCCTTGAAAATTGAGCAAGTATGTACATTGTATTGAGTTGGCATGTATCTTTATTATTTCTTAATTTGCAGGAGGGTGCTTACAGTGACTTGGGACATGCCTCTCAAGTGTCCAGATTTTTGCCTCATATTTTTGATCAGTTCACCATAACAAATTGGTTTCTTGCAAATCTTGAATGTTTGAAATCGCTAGGTAATGGCATTTTGAGCCTGACTTCCAGTTTTTCAGAAAATACACATTAACACAAATCCTGTTCTAGCAACTTTCTAGGTTTATAGGAGCAATATTTAAAATCTGTCTATTTTTAGGCCTTTGTCTCTGTATTATTTTAGGCTTTTTCCAGATTTCTTGTGCTAAGAGGTTGCTGGTATAGCTTGGGGGAATGGGTGAATTCTGGGGATCAGTACCCCTGTGTATCCAGCACATATCAGTATGCATTTGAATGGTGATATCCCTGCTTACAAGATCTTTCAGAAATTTCTAATTGGTGGAAAGGGTGATCATAACTGAGACCTGTGTCAATGACTGCCGATAGCAAGAAGAAAAATCTACTATGGTCTTTGTTTGGTAAAGCAGAGGGCAGGGGGCAATTCATGGATGCATTCTCCTTTCTGTAGCATGAGAAATTCATCTGCACTTACTAGCAAAATTAGAAAAAATAACTCGTCCTTGATGCCGTGTGGCGACTAAGGGCATTTAGCCATTGGGTCCCCTGCACAGATATTTATTCCAGGATGTCAGAAAGCCCACCAAAGTTTGGTTAGCAGTTAGGTCCATCTCAAACCATGACTGCTGTTTTTTATTTTCTCTTGTTTTCCCTTAGACAGCCTGGCATTATCTAATTTGGTAACTGAAACTGCTGGACAGCCTTCCTCTTGACTGTACTGGAAGAGGTTCTTAGTCTGAATGAAGATGCATCCTTGCAACCTTATTTTAATTTGCAAGTGATACTAACCTGCTTCAAAATGTCTGACTTTATTCCATGGGCAAGATGTGTGGTATTCAGTGCATTGTGATGTTGCCCAGCACTACACTAGTTTTAAGTAGCTGTTTGAAGATGTTTTCTATCTTTGCCCTCCTTTTGAAGAACCCTTCCCTGTCCTCTTTTCAACCTGGTTAGATTAGTGAATGTGTTTTTGTTTTGGCCATTTCTCTACTTGGTAGATGTCAAAGCTGCAGTCCCTTATTGGTGAACCCTATTTTGGCTTTCACAAGAAATGTGCCCCTTACGGGATTGTCACATTTCTTCCCAAAATCGGTCTCAAGACTATATATTTAAACAACTCCGTTGCTCTTGTTTTTCCTTTGATGGTAATATAAACTTCATTTGAGGAGCTTTCCTCCATGCTCTCACTTGCGTTTGTTGGCTATGTTTATACCTGAAAATGGCTATATAAGTTCAGAAGACAGAGCCAGTTATCTCCTTTGCGTCTTATGAAAGCAATTGACTGAGGTGCCAGTTCTGTATTTTTTTTAATAAAATAAAGATGTCGTCCTGTTCATGTGCTGCAGTATTCATCACATAAGGGAGTCCTCCTCCAGCTGACTTGTACGTCCGGCCATTATCCAAAAGCCATCATGCTACTGCAAGGTACGTGCTATGCTGCAACACATTACGAGTATGTGGGCCATAAAGAGATGTCTGGTATAAAGCGGACATCAACATGCACCTACCTCAGAACTTTTCTGCTACCTGTCCGATCTGCTCCAGACATTTGCTCGCCAGACTTGTTGTGTTTAAGTTTCAGATAAGTCCCTTTTGGGGATTTTCTTAAAAAATTTTGCTACTGCTGGTTGTTTGGTTCATGTCAGCTAGGAATGGCAAGAGTCAGTGTGGAAAGCAGATTCCACATAGATACCCACAAGCTTTGTCTCTCTTGCTTGGGCCCAGACCACGACCACATCAAGTGCCCTATTTTGAAATTGTCCCCAAGACCCTCAGGAGTCTGCTAACTTCCCTTAAGTTTTATTTAGAAAACCAGCGACTCAAACATTTAACGCATGAAATGGATGTGACATCGGGCCATTCAGATGAGCCTGCATTGAAGACTGCAAAAAAATTCTGGCCTGAAGCTTCAGCTGCACCTTCTCTTCCGGTTGTTGCTCTCGAGGCTGGTGTTGGTTCGGAGACAGTGCCAGAGATGTTGGATGTACCTTTGGCGGGTACCATGATCTAAAGGGTCCACTGGCATGTCTGAGAGGGAAGGGCAGGCATCCGATCAGGGCAACAAGGGAGAACCCAGGCTCGTTATATCCGAGGGCCTTCATGGCATCACAGTTCACGGTGCATGATGTTCTTTTGGACATTGTCAAATGTAGGCTGGTGTTCGATCTGTCCACATTCCATCGCATGGAAGCCCCTTAAAAGAAAAAGGCAAAGGCTAAGCATGTTTCTCCTACCCCTCAGCAGGCCCCTGACTGGGAAGCCTTTTTTCAGTGTCTCTCCAATGCCTTTATGGCCCTTCACCAGCCCCCCCCTTCTGTTCCTCTGCAGCCCAGATTTCCTACCACATCCTTTAAAAGGACATCTCTGGACTCTTGCTCAGACGAGGCGAATACTTGAAAGGAGTCTCTAGCCTACTCCCTGCAGCTGGCCTCTCCCTTAGGGTTTGCCTCCCCAGAGTAGGAGTCTAATGGTCGATTCCTCTGGAGAAGATGTATCCTTTGGAGATACTATTAAGATGAAAGAATTTAAGTGGGACTTGCTCTCAGGTCTTGGAGAGTCAGAAGAGGTGGTATGAACCCATGCAGATGGACTCTCCTTCTGCTATCCCTCCAGTCCTACCTGGCTTTCTGAATGTTTTCTCTGCAGCATCCAAATGCCCAGCCTCCTGCTCCCAAGCATCCTGACAGGTTCTGTAAAGTTCCTGAGGAGTCCAGGTTCCTGTTCAAGGCTCCTGCTGCTGATCCAGCTACCATCTCTTGTCTCCATGGATAAGGCCTTAAAACTTCTACCATTCACTTCCTTGTTGCCCTCTGATAAGGAAAGTAAGGGCATGGAATGTTTGGGCAAGAAAGTCTATACTTCAGCTACACTGACCTTCCGTTCAGTCGACTATCAGACCCACACAGCAAGTACTCTGTGTCCCTTCTGGCGGCTACAGGGAAAACTTGGCAAAAATTCCAGATTCCCCAGCAAAATCAAAATTAGCAACTTTCTTTAATTCTACTGCACAAGTGACGAGGCACTCCAAGTGCAGTTATGCTGCTGCCTCTGGGTCTGTTCTGAGAAGATCATCTTGGCTTAGGCAGCAGGCTTTACCGGAAGATTAATGCCAAATTGCTGGATGCACCTTTGGATAACAAAGCCTTGTTTGGGAGCTCAGTTGTATAGCTGTTTGTCTCTCCAGCAGAAAGGAAAGGAATTATAAGATCTTAAACATGTTTCTCCAGTCCCATAATTCCAAAGAAAACTATCCAGTAAAAACTGCTTTCATTAGGAAACCTTCTCTGTCATAGTCTTCAGTTAAGAGTAAGAATTGACCTAGACAGCCAGTTTTTCTTCTTCCCCTGCCTCTAAACCATCCTTTTATTCCCATTACAAGCCAGGTAGTCTGTGACTGTTGGGCTCTAGGGCCATCCACCCCCCTTGTCCTATCGCCTTAGTCGGTCCCTTGCTGCTTGGAATCAGATTACTCAGGACTCTTGGGTACTGTCCATTATCAAAACAGGATATTTTATGGTTTGGGAAAAAATTCCCGTCATTGAGGAATTCCAACCCCACCCCAAAAGACCAGTTGAGTTTCTTTCCTCGTGTCATTATGGACCTGATTTCTCGGGGAACTATCAAAGAAGTTCCATCTTCCCAACAAGGGAAGGGGTTTTACTCTAGAATGTTTCTGGTCCCCAAGAAGGATGGCCCCTGGAGACCCCTCCTGGACCTTTCCCATTTAAACACCTTTCTCCGTCTATTCCCTCCCACCCCTAATTCTCCCACAGGGGTTTGTGGTGTCTCTGGATATAAGACATCTACTTTCACATTCCCATCCACCCAAGGTTCAGGAAGTTTTTAGGTTTTTCTGTGGCTTCTTGGCGTTTTCAGTTTTGTGCTTTGCCCTTTGGCCTCTATGGCACCAAAGGGTCTTCACAAAGTGCATGGCCCCTGTTATAACTTTCTGTAGAACACAGGAATTCAAATTTTCCCTTACCTAGATGATCATCTGCTTCAGACTCAGTCCCCAAAGCTTCTTTGGGAAAAACTCTCCTTCACTATTGCCCTCCTACAGAGTCTAGGGTTCACTATATATTTCCAGAAGTCTTCCCTCATCCCTTCACAAGATCACATTTTCCTGGGTTGCAGGATACAGACACAAAATGCTAGCCTCTCTTCCAGGGGAGAAAGTGTTTTGCTCCTGACTTCCTTATTTCAGACCATTCTTCCCCTCCAGTCCTTGACAGCCAGGGATTTTCTTCTATTAGGGTACATGGAGTCCACCATCTCTATGATGGCTTTCGCAAGTTTACACATGAGGGAAACTGCAATGGTACCCAAGAACAGTGTGGATGCAACACTTAACACCTATTAGAATTTAAGATTCCACTCCTGCCTTGTTTAAAAAGGTAACTATAATGGTTGATCCTACAGGTAAACAAACCCGGCTCTACCACTGCAACCCAACCCTTCCTTCCCAAGAGTTACTCAAATGCTTCAGACACAGGTTGGGGTGCAACTGTCCAAGCCTGGAGAGTCAGATGTTTGATCTCCCAAGCAGGCCAAAGAACACATCAGTGTGAAGGAGTTGAAGCCTCTGATTCTGGAACTAGAAATTTTCAGGAGCAACCTTGCTCCAGGAGTGCTGCGGTGGTTCGCAGACAATAGCACTGGTCCTTGGTACATCAACAAATGGGGGGGGTCAATTCCTACATTCTATGCAGACTAGCACTACTAGCTTGGAAATTAGCCTTAGAGTCAAATCTCCATACAGGCAGTTTATCTACCCTCGGCCCAGAACACCTTGGCAGACACTTTAAGCAGGTCCATGACCCAGTCCCACAAGTGGATGTTGCACAGGGATGTTTCTGGACCTAATCCATCATTTGGGTACACCTCCGATAGATCTGTTTGCCTACCCCATGAACAGAACTTCCAAAATGTTGTGCCAGGGTCCCACATCACCTGGTATGGAAGGTGGATGCTCTGCCTTTCTCCTGGAAGGGGATGTTTCTGCATGCATCCTCCTCCTTACCTCTTTTACAGAAGGCCGTTTAGAATAAGAATGTCTGAACATTTAAGTGACATCAGAAGCAAACGAATGACTAATGCACTCTATAGACATGTATGTGATCGCAAATCAGCAATATTTCATTTTTGAATTATTGACAAAATATGGGGTGATTGAATAAGTTAGGGTGGCATTGTATTTTGAATCACAAAGAAAAAAGTTGGATAGTAAGGCTAGGGGCTCAGGTCTTAATGACCACCTCTAGCGGGAATAATAAAGAATATACAACACATAATGTTTGGTTTTTAGGGACTCTCTAAGCTTTTGTTATTGCTGTACCTTTAATTGCTTGATTGACATGAAGTGCTGTGGGTATATATAGATTGTCTGTTAACTCAGATCGCAATCACTGATGAAAGCAAAGCTGCCGAAACCGGTTTGATTTGTTATTACTTGGAAGAAACCTAGCTATCACTGTTGGTGCTGGTCTCCTTTTTTACTTTGTTTGCTTTTTGGCCGTTTGCACCTGCCTTGCATGCGGAGTTCGTTTTGGTTTGGATAGACTTCATATCAGACCTCTAAGGAAACCAATACCTCCTCTTTGGGATCTCAATTTTGTGCTGGAGAAGTTTACACTGGCACCCTTTGAACCAGCAAACTCCTCTTCCCAGCAACACTGAACTTGGAAAACTGATTAGTGGCAATTACTTCTGCTAGAACAGTGAGTTACAGGCTGTGATCTTTTCCCCCTGTCAGCGTCTTCCATAGAGAGAGGATCTCCCTGCATGCAAACCCTACCTTTATGCCTAAAATGGTGAATGAGTTATCTTTAAACCAGTCCATTAACCTTCCTACCTCTTTTCCTTCATTCTAGTGAGAGAATCCTTCACACCTTAGATGTGCACAGGCAACTCTGATACTACCTGGACAAGATCAAGCATATTCATAAATCAGACTGCCTGTTTCTCTTACCACCCAAGAGCTCTGGGTAAGTCAGTTTCCAAGCAAACTATTTCCAACTGGATTTGTAAAGCCAATGTTAAGTTGTCAATCTCGCCTTCATTCTTGCTGGATGGGTTCGGAGCCAAACCTCGGCTGACTCAGCCTATTACTAAAGCTCGAGAGCCATTTTTACCGGCTCGAGGCTATCCTATGTCCCATAATGCTAGGTGTCATATACCCAGATCTCGTTTGCCGCTTCAGCTACGAGGTTGCGTCTTTTTGCCAGCTCCAGGTTGTATTAATCTTTTTATTGTATTTAGTCAGTTTTTTGGTTCTAACCTTAGCGATAGTCCTAGTTCCTACTCTATTTAGAATCCCCTCTTAAGTCGTTTTTTTTCTTCAGTTTTCCCCTCACTGAATAGTTAGGCCTTTGGCTAAACTTGTTCTATTTCAGTTTCTGTAGCAGTAAATCACTTTGGATTTTTTCTGTAGATTTTTTCTTGTATATGTGTGCCTAGAGTTAAACTGTGTTGGGTTTTTGTTTTTCTTGATCTGTTACAAGCTCTTTGTGTGTGTGTTGGTTGATTGTGACTAGACCGTTTAGAATTGTCTTTTTCTGCCCGTCATCCTTGTTTCAGGATGTCGAAAGACACCAAGGACTCGGGCTTCAAGAAGTGTGACTCGTGCTGTCAGAAGATGTCTGACAGACGGTCACACTTGTGTATATTGCTTGGGCCCTGTGCACCAGCAGGACTCTTGTTCTGTCTGCCATGCGTTCAGTCCAAGAGTCCTGCAGGAACGCAGAAACAAACTTATTTTGAGAGGCTTGTTGAAGCCTGAAGGTTCCCCATCTAAGCCTTCGTCGGGTAAACCTTCCAAGCCCGCCAAACCGTCGGCTCCATGTTCGGAGCTGTCGCAGAGTGGCGCTGCTACTACTACTACTACTACTACCTCTGCATCGGTTCCGGCCGGAACCGATGATTCGAGGCCTCAGTCGGCTCCGACTCTGCTGTCGGAACTGTCTTCTAGCAGAAAGTGTTCCAGGTCTCCTTCCCTGGAATCTGTCCATTCGGCTCCAAAGTCTCCCTTGTTATCGGAGCAGAGTCACAGGTCCCATTCCTCTCGGTCTTCCAGGCTGTCGGATCATGACCTCGAGAGGGTGGTTAGACTACTTTAAGTCTCAGGCACTGGCCCAAATGTTGCATAGCCCTCCTCATCAGGCAGCGGCTATCACTACTCCCTCTTCGATTCCTCCTCCGACTCTTCCTTTGAGTTTGGAGCCGGAGATCGTAGGGGACGGGACCGTCGGAACGTCAGAGCCGATACCACTCCTTTCGGCTCCCTCGTCTGCTCCGATCTCTTCCTTGGTTCCATCCTTGGAGGGATCCGGGCGCCGGGACTCTCTCGTCGGCTCCGAGGGGGCATCGGACCCTTGTCCAGCCCTGTTCTCCCTCTCGGAGCCTCGGCACAGGTGAGTTCGGCCCCGACATCGGCCTCTGAGTCCCTCTCTGTGCCAGGAGGAGTCCTTGTCTCTCTGGAGCAGGGACCCCTTCCCTACCTGATAGGGGCGCCTTTGAGGTCATGAGTGTGCTGACCCCTGTGCCTGCTCCACGGTCAGCTCCTTTGGTTCCTCCCTCTATGGTGCCTGCTTCAGTCTCTATCCGCCCTTCCGATCCCGAGTGTGGAGAACCGACGCTACAGGTAGCCCCATTGGGTGTATCCTCTTCTTCCGAGGCCTCCCCTGGTCCTTCAGGGAAGCTCCATCTAAAGGGAAAATGCAAGAGGAAGCATGTAGACTCCCCTGAGTCAGTCACGTCTGTCACCGACTTGGATGAGTCAGAAGAGTCCCCAAGGTCCCCCTCTGAGGATGTCTCCTTTTCTGACATCCTGGAGATTCTTAAGCAGAGGGGAAACTGGTTTGCCCTTAACCGTTCCGAGGACGAGTCGGTGTACCTGGATGTGTTCGGTTCTCGCCCTTCCACCTCCTGGGTGTCTCCGCCTTTCGACCCACTCATGGATGTGGTGGTTGGAAAGGCGTGGACAGCTCCGGATACTATGGAACCAACTCCCCAGAGGCCTACAAAATTCATTACAGCCCCTTCTGACAAGCAGTTTCTAACTAAGGGCGTCCCTGTTGATGCCATGGTGGTGGCGGCGGCCACTTAAAAGGAGTTGGCTGACCCTTCAGTACCTGTCCATCCTCCTAATAAGGAATCTAGGACTATGGACAGGTATGGCAAGCGGATGTTTTCTTCAGCGACCTTTGTTATGCGGTCGCTGAATTATTTGTGCCATTTCACCCGTCTCCAGAGAGACCTTCTCAAAGAACTGGTTGATACCTTGCAGGACCCATCAGCTACGGGGTCTCAGGAAAAGATCAACTCCCAGATGGGGACCCTGAACTCTATTGTCAACTCCTCCATGCGGCTCATTTCCTATGCAGCCAATGGAGCGAGTAGGGCTGCAGGCACGGGCGTTGCTCTAAGGAGACATGCCTGGATGCGGCTTTGCAATTTTGCTGACCCCTTCAAGGCGTCCTTCACTAACACCCCCTTTGATGGTTCTGCCTTGTTTGGACCTCAAGTGAAGGATACATTGACCAGGTGTGAGCAGGAAGGCAAGACTCTCTCTGTCGTGGGAGTCTGTTTTTCTACCCCTTCTAGACCATACCCTAAGGGTCAGAAGAGTGGGAAAATGTGGTTCCGCAAACCTCAGGGAGTACTGCCTGACGCACGTGGTGAGCTTTCCTCCAGAGGCAGAGGAGGGAACAATAATGGATGCCGCCTGAGGGGCAAGGGGGGGTCTGCAGAATCAGGGTAGCAGAGAACCCTTCTCTGACAAACCCTTCCAGCACCCCTGAGGAGCTGCCCCGACTGTCCACCTTCGGAGGCAGTCGGGGGAAGACTATCACTGTACCCAGAAGCCTGGCATTCCCTCACGCAAGACAAATGGGTACGGTCGATCATATCCGAGGGTTACAAAATTCCCTTTATTCACACCCCACAACAGCCAAAAGGGCCCCTTCCAGACGTTCCACCCGATCTGAGGGATCAAGCAGCACTAGAGATTTCAAAGCTGCTAGAAAAAAGAGCCATCCAGCCAGTCCCAGCAGACCAGCAAGGATCCGGAGTCTACTCCAAGTTCTTTTTGGTAGCAAAAAAGACAGGGGACTGGAGACCTATTTTGGATCTCGGGCTGAACAAGTCTGTTCAAAGAACGAAATTCCGGATGGTCACGCTTCAGTCCATTCTACCCTTTCTGGGTCAGGACAATTGGATGTGCTCTATAGACCTTCAGGATGCGTACTATATCAAAATGAGCAGGCGCTCCAGGAGGTTTCTCCACTTCCGGCTGGGAGCCAGTCACTACCAATTCAGAGCCCTGCCCTTTGGCCTCACCACAGCCCCAGGGTGTTTACCAAATGCATGGCAGTGGTTGCGGCTCACGTGAGGCGACAAGGATTCCAGGTGTTTCCATACTTGACGACTGGCTCCTTATTGCCACCACCAAGCGTCAGCTACTCCATTCCAGAGATTATACCCTCCAAATTTGCAACGAGCTAGGTATCTCTATAAACTCCGAAAAGTCTGCCTTGTCAATCTATTACCTTCATAGGCGCCGTTTTAAACTCTGTGGAACTGTCAGCAAAGCTACCTGTACAAAGGATTTCAGACATTCGCAATCATGTTCAAATCCTACTACAAGAGAGCAGAGTCAAGGCCAGATTCGTACTAAAAACCCTAGGTCTCATGGCAGCAGCCATCACATTACTCCCCCTAGCTCGCTTTCACATGCGGATCCTGCAATGGATGCTGTTTTTCCAGTGGTCCTTTCAACAGCTTCCAGTGTCACAAAGCATTCTAATCACTCAGTCATGCAAAAGGCACCTTTCGTGGTGGATGGTCTCCCCTCAGGTTCTTCAGGGCAGACCTTTTGTCCTTCCTCCTCCTGTTGCTACTGTGACAACGGATGCCTCCCTGATTGGGTGGGGGGGTGCATTTTCAGGGCAGGACAGTCCAGGGCACATGGCAAACTTTCGAAGGCCACCTGCACATAAATGCCTTGGAAATGAGAGCGGTACTTTTAGCGTTGCAGGCCCTTCAAGACTCTCTACCCACCGGGACTATTGCAATTCAGACGGACAATATGTCTGTAGTGTGGTACATAAACAAGCAGGGCGGAACCAGGTGCTACCCCCTATGTCGGGAAGCACTCAGACTTTGGCAGTGGGCGATGTCTTCTCAACGGTTTCTGGTAGCAACGCATATCCCTGGGAAGTCCAACGTCATAGCGGACAGGCTGAGCAGAGCCATTCTCATGCCCCACGAGTGGTCTCTCAACCAGCTAGTAGCGGAAAAAAATTTCAGAAGGCGGGGTCAGCCTTGCTGCAATCTCTTTGCAACCCCTCAAAACAGCAAGTGCCAAGACTTCTTCACCCTCTTCCCTCTCCCAGGTCTTCCCCCCCCAGAGACGCTCTAGTCCACCATTGGCCCCGCTTTTCCCCCCTTTCCCTTAATTACTCAGTTAATCCAGAAAGCAACTGCTTTGAGATCCAGAATGATCCTTGTTGCCCCTTACTGGCCTCGACAAATTTGGTTTCCATTCCTGCAACGTCCTCTACTAGATCAGCCCTGGCATCTGGACCCACCGCCAGATCTTCTGACTCATCAGTCGGGCGGGCTGCATCAATCTCTTCAATCTCTCAACCTCACAGCTTGGTTGCTCCACTTCCAACCCTAGCCAGGCTTCCCTCAATCTCTCATTCAGTTCGTGACATCATCCTCGCTTCGCACAAGTCTACTACCAGAAAGACTTATGCTAGCAAATGGAAGCGTTTCTCTGTTTGGGCAGGGGAGAAACAAGTTTACCCTTTTACAGCTCCTGTCCATACAGTTTGAGTTTTTGGCAGAACCTTCTCAAATGGGTTCTTCAGCCACCATCAGAGTTCAGCTGGCAGCTATTACAAATTTTCATGTTGGATTATCAGAGACCAGCATTATGTCACACAAACTTTATAAAGCCTTTCTAAAAGGAACCCTCTTACTTAGGCCCCCGGTAAAAGATCCTCCCCCACCATGGGACCTAAATTTGGTGCTAATTCTCCCTCCCTTTGAGCCTGCGGCTTCCTGTTCATTAAAGTTGCTCTCTTGGAAAACTCTGTTCTTAGTAGCCATCACTTCAGCGAGAAGGGTATCGGAACTTCAAGCCCTTTGTGTTCGCCCTCCTTACCTTGTTTTTCACAAAGATAGAGTGTCACTTTGGGTAAAAAGGACGGATTAGTCCTAAGTACTCTCTGAAAACAAATCTGAATCAGACCATCTATCTTCCTGTCTTCTTCCCACTTTATACCAATAGGTCTGAACGGAAGTTACATTGTCTGGACGTTCACCGTCAATTATGCTTCTACCTGGATAGAACCAAGCAGACGAGGAAATCAGAACAGCTCTTCCTGTCTTACGCGGAAAGGAAGCAAGATCTGCCAGTTTCCAAAGTTACCTTGTCCAGGTGGTTGACCTCTGTTATGTTGATTTACCAATTGAGGCATAAAGAGCTCCCTATTAAACCCAGAGCTCATTCAACCAGAGCATTAGCTTCTTCAGTAGCCTTTCAGGCAAGATTGCCAATGGATTCCATTTGTGCAGCGGCCACATGGGCCTCTCCTCATACCTTCATTTCTCATTACAAGCTGGACATGACCTCTAGAAGTCGGGCTGATTTTGGTTCCACTGTACTCAAGAGTCTGTTCCATTGAGCCACCCAGGACTAAGGTTCTAGGGACGCTGTCCTATCCAGCAAGAATGAAGGCGAGATTAACAACTTAACATTGAGAAGTTATGTACTTACCATAACGTTCCATGTTAGTTGTCGTCTTCTCGCCTTCTTTCTTGCGTCCCACCCTCCATCCCCCTAGCCTGGCAAGACCAAGAGGATCTTCGGAGATGTGTTATCATGAGAGTTATCTCCTTAGCTACCTCTCTCCCTTTTCTTGGTAACTCTTATAAGAATTTTATATATGTGTGTGTGTGTGTGTGTGTATGTATGTATGTATGTATTTATGTGTAATATATATATATATATATATATATATATATATATATATATATCTGTCATGGTGGGGACATGTATGTCCATAGTGTTAGCTATCAAACGAGATCTGGGTATATGACGCCTAGCATTATGGGACATAGGATAGCCTCGAGCCGGTAAAAATAGCTCTCAAGCTTTAGTAATAGGCCGAGTTGGAGCCGAGGCTCGGCTCCGAACCCATCCAGCAAGAAAGAAGGCGAGAAGAAGACAACTAACGTGGAACATTATGGTAAGTACATAACTTCTCATTTCCTTTTATTTGTCAAATGGAAAGACACTTTAGATTCCCTAGTGAAGGCTCACTCCACCAGAGCAGTATCCTCCTCGGGAATTATTTATTTATTTTTTTGTTTGTTTGTTTTTTTTTTTTGTTTTTAGAGATTTGGACATTGAATACATTCTGGAGGCAGCTACAGGGTCCTCTCTCCATACTTTCACAAAATGCTACAAGCTTGACACCTAAGTCCAGAGCTGGGTTTGCAAGAGCAATCCTACATGGATTTATTGAAAAAGCATTGGCTATTCCTTCTCCCAACCTGTCTGAAGCTTGAGCTTTGGCATTTTCCCATATGTGAGGAATATACTGCAGCATATGGATAGAAGGATATAAAATAGTTGTATAAAATCTTACCATAACCATAGATGTCCCTCTCTTCTGTATGCTGTAGTATTGTGTTCCCCACCCTGCCTTCCTCCTGATGCTTGCTTAGTTTCTTTTTGATACGTTTCCCAACCAGAATCTCAGGCTGGTGCTGGGCAGCTTACAGTTCTGAGGTAGTTGCATGCTGACGTCTGCTTTATACCCGATGTCTCTCTATGGTCGACGTACACGTAATGTTGCAGCTAACATGTACCTCACAGTAGCATGAAAGCTTCTGGATACTGGCCAGAAGTACGAGTCAGTTGGAGGTGGGACTCCCTTGTGATAAATACTGCAGCATATAAAAGAGAAGGACATCTATGGTTATGGTAAGATTTTACACAACTGTATTTTCTTAGGTGATCTATGTGTGAAAATAATTCTTTTATGGATGAGATTGTGGTATTTTGTTGTGAAAATCTAGATTTTGGAAGGATCACCCAGTGATGATTTATTTTGTATATACTCCAACCACAGATGGAAAATGGTCTTTCTTGTGGAGAAAAGAAGGTGGCGATGTGGCTGCTGTTTTTCAGAAATTCACATGTTGATTCTTCTGCCTAAAAGCAGTTGACTGAAGGGTGTTCTTTCAGTTTAACCCTGCCTCTCCAGTGTAACACACTGCCAAGGGGTACTGTAGAGCAGATATGATGGAGAAAAACTCCTGAAAGTTGTATCTGATAGATCTTGCATATTGCTGCCTTTAAAGATGGTAGGTAGACTGAAAAAATGTTGAGTAAATTTCCTTTAGCTGGAGGGCATAGTAATAGTGAGCTCTGTAATGTGACTTGAGTTTGTAGCTGCTTTCTCTTGCACTATTCTAACTTAAGTGCCATCACGGTAGCAACCTGATGCCGCAAGAGGGTTATGATGAAAAACAAGTTATTTGAATTTGTATGCCTGGGTTCTGCTGAGACCAACCTTGAGCTTTTAGTTGTAAATTAACTTGCACTTCAAGATTAGCAAAATTAGTTCCATATTTTTGAAAGTATGGGACTCGTTCTCCTTTGAACAGCATGGTTAATATTTAGCTGTACTGAAAAAGGTATCCGAGCATATCTAACAGATCAACCTCCTCTAAATGCTATACTGTTTGATGCCCTCTATGATAAGCTTGGGTGAGGGTGATTTGCTTTGCTAAAGTGAAATTAATGTTTTAATTTTTGCTAATCATGATCTCTCTTGTCAGCATATCCTCAAAATGACTCGTTCACAAAAGGTAGTTTATAGATTTAATTTATAATATGTAATTATAATTTTTTTATATAAATTAACGGTGTGGAAACTGTAGAGTATTATTGGACCATATGGAGCATCCAACCGAAATCACAATTTAAAGCTGGAATGATATTTGCGTCAGTGCCTTTGGCATGTAATTGTTTTTGTACAGGTGGCATTATGTGAAACTTCTGTATGCATGATCTAAATAGCTTTACTAAAAATACTTCTAAAATCCATCTTCCAAGTGTATTTTAATAGTTTGAGGTTCAGTAATCTTTGTATCATTGCTGGATTTATGTAGCTGCATCCTCACCACAGATGCCTTTCCCATCAAGTCTTGATATTGCCAGCTATTGCAGACAGAATGACTAGGAGTTTGTCCTTGTGCATTGTGATTAACATGTCTAGTTCAGGTCTGTAATGCCAAGCCTTTTTTTTTGGTGGTCTTTAATAAAATTGTAGTTTCTCTCATTTATGATCAGAGTAAGTTTATGTTGAGTGAGTTGTGACTGACAAGTGTAGGATGTCCATCCCCTCTTCAGAAATGATATGGTAAGATACAGCCTCCATTTTTTGAAACTTGAATTGTCAGAGGGTTAAAATACTGGTTTGAAGGTAATAAGCAGGTCTCTGCTTGTCGTTTTTCAGGCAAGCAGTAGTGCTTTATAAAAAGTCTTGACCTTATTTTTGAGGTATCATTTTTAGTGAGTAATGGTTTTCATTTGGTAGTGATCGAGTTTCCTATTTTGAAGACCCTCTGTAGGCATATAGTTGATTTTCTCTAATTTCAACTTATGGAGTTGGAAGAATGCACTGTCATGTACAGTGATGCCACACTGTGACATGTAAGGACATGATTAGTCCCATGATTCCCAACTCTTTCCTGCCTTTTCCACAGTGTATGAATGCAAGAAACAAAATCTTAGTTCTTTGTGTTTTTCTATCCACAACTCACTCCACTGTTTGTACTGCCTTCAGTAGTTCTGCTAATGCTAATATTTTGATCCAGCTAAAGTACAGTTTTGTACCTACCATAAATGTAGATGTTCGAATGTTCACACTGCTGCAGTCATCACACTTTGGTTATCCTGCCGTCAGGCGGTCCTGCAGTCGGCCAGAGTTCCAAAGTCTTGGTCCGGCGTCAGTTGCTGTCACTTCTTCCCTGACATCAGTGCGCCAGGGGTATAGAAGATGCATCTGATGCCATTTTCTTCAGTTTTTCTTGCCCCAGATGTCAGGTGCCCCCAAGTGGGTAGGCAATACATATTGCTAATCAAACATATGCATATAAAATAAAAACAATACCTTCAGTTACCAGCAAATACACCCCAAAGGTTGTATAGGATAGAAGGGTATAGATAAGTCCAGCTAGTTCAGACGGGATGGAGGGAAGGGTAACCTGGACTGCAGCAGTGTGAACACTTGAACATCTACATTTATGGTGGGTACAAAACTGTACTACGTTCATCGTGTTACACTGCTGCGGTCATCACACTTGGGTTGAATCCCAAAGCTAAGCTTGGGTGGCTGGTCTATAAAGAGTTAGGATTGGCTAAGAGGCCCTGCAGAACTGCAGTGGCAAATCCTGCTCTGGATTTAGAGTAAAGAGGCAGGTGGTAATGCTTGGTGAAGGTGTGCACTGAACTCCAAGTTGCAGCCTCCAAAATTTCCTTGGTAGGTACTCCTCTGAGAAAGGCTGCTGAAGTGGCTGTTGCCCTGGTGGAATGAGGTCTAATGTTATTAGGGACTGATTTTCCATGCTGTGTGTAGCAGTACCGGATACAGTGTCCTATCCATTTGGATATAGTCTGCTTTGAGATAGCCTTGCCTTGTGATCCTGCAGCATATGCTACAAACAGTTGATCAGTTTTCCTGAAAGCTTTTGTTTTGTCCAAGTAGAAGCGTAGCTGCCTGTGTATGTCCAAAGAATGCAGAAGTTTCTCCCCTTTATTTTGGGGGTTTGGATAAAAAGTAGGCAAATGGATTATTTGGTTGAGCCACACTAGATACCACCTTTGGCATGAAGGTAGGGTTTGTCCTTAAAGATACTCTATCCTGATGAAAAATTATAAAAGGTTCCACTGCCATTAATGCCTGTAGCTCTGAGACTCTTCGTGTTAAAGTTACTGCCAGGAGCAGAGCTGTTTTCCATGATAAAAATTTTAGATCGGCTGTATTGGCTGGCTCAAAAGGTGGTAGGGTCAGTTTTTCCAAAACAAAATTGAGGTTCCAAGTTGGTGTTGGTGCTCTCCAGGGCGGTCTTATGTTTTTAGCCCCTCTGAGGTACTGCTTTAGCAAGGGATGAGAGAATAAAGGAGGATCCGTGTTGTAATGTGCAGAAATGGCAGAGGCGTGAATCTTAATTGATGAAAAGAATAGGCCTCTATCCAGCATCTCCGTTAAGTATTGTAAAATCTGAGGAATGTTTGGAACAAGAGGGTCAAGGCTGTGAGCCTGGTTCCAGGCGCAGAATCTCTTCCATTTTTCTGTGTAAGCTTTCCTGGTGCTAGGCCTCCTGGCCTCCAAAATGACATCCATAACAGCTTTAGAGAGAGGTGTTGCCTGTTTGACTAAAGTATCTGCCATGCAGCCAGGTTTAGGGTTTTGAGCTGACCGTGCAGGATCTGATTGTTTGAGTCAGAAGGTGTGGAATTTGGGGCAAAATCCATGGTGGGCCCTGAGCCAAGTTCCTTAAGAATAGGGTACCAGTGCTGGCGTGGCCAGTCTGAAGCGATCAGGATCATCTGTGGTTTTTCTTGTCTGGCTTTTAGGAGTACCTTTGAAAGGAGAGGCAGTGGTGGGAAGGCATAGACTTTTAGGTTTTTCCAGCTGAACAGAAGAGCATCCACTTTCCATGCTTGTTTGTGATAAGTCCTTGTGCAGAATTTTTGTAGTTTGCAATTCAGAGGGGAGGCAAAAAGATCTATGTCTGGGCATCCCCATTTTTGTGTTATCATGCTGAAGATTTGTGGGTTCAATTTCCGTTCGTGAGGGTCCATGATATTTCTGCTTAGGGCGTCTGCCAGAGTATTTTTCTTTCCTGGCAGGAATTGTGCTTGCAGGTGAACTTAGTACGTTAGAGCTGTGTTCCACAAGGTCATGGCTTGCCTGCGTAGGGGATAAGAGTGCGTGCCCCCTTGTTTATGTACCACATTACTGTGGTGGTGTCTATCTTTAGTAATAGTTGTCCTGGGTGTAGAAGGTCCTTGAAAGCTGTTGGGGCATTTTGAGCAGCCAACATCTCTTTTTGATTGATGTGAAGATGCATCTGGTCTGTGGTCCACTTGCCCTGAATGCATGTTCCTGCTATGTGTGCTCCCCAGGCATAATCCGAAGCATCTGTTAGAGTTTGCCTGGCTGTGGGTTGGGTAAAAGGCCGACCCTTGTTTAGGTGACATGCCTGTGCCCACCATCAAAACTCTTGTTGTAGGCAGGGAAGTATTGGAATTACTGCTTCTAGATTGTGAGAATGTTGAGTCCAAACACTTTTTAGGTACCATTGTAATTTCCTCATATGCAGTCTGGCATATGGTATTAGTAGTATGCAGGATGCCATGAATCCCAGGGCCTGCAGAATTTTTCTTGCAGGGAGATGGGACGTTTTTGCCAGTAGTTGAAAATATTGAGTTAGTTGCACTTGTTTGTCTGGCGTGAAGTAAGCCACCTGGGCCGTTGTATTTAAGATGGCACCCAGGAATGTAATCCGTTGTAAGGGCACTAGTTTTGACTTCTTTTCGTTTACTGTGTACCCTAGAGAAATTAGCAACCTTTTCACAAACGCCAGATGCTGTAGAAGAAAGTCCTTTG
The DNA here is from genome assembly GCF_019279795.1 of Protopterus annectens. Classification (NCBI taxonomy): domain Eukaryota; kingdom Metazoa; phylum Chordata; order Ceratodontiformes; family Protopteridae; genus Protopterus; species Protopterus annectens. The sequence continues at coordinate 1,568,256,970 of NC_056743.1, read as the reverse complement.
TCTCTGCTTGAATGAGGCAGTCGTCCAGGTATGGGTATATTTGAATTCCTTTTTGTCTGCAAAATGCAATTACTGGTGCCAGGCACTTTGTGAAGACCCTGGGCGCAGTAGATAAGCCCAAGGGCAGTGCAGAAAATTGGTAGTGCATTGTACCAGCTTTGAATCGGAGGTATCTTCTGCAATTTTGTCTGATAGGGACATGCAGGTATGCCTCTTTGAGGTCCAGAGTAACAAGCCAAGCCTTCTTTCCCAGCATGGGTAGAAGCTGCTGTAATGCCAACATTTTGAATTTCGGAATAACCAGGGTAAGTATTCAGAATTGAAAGGTCCAGTATAGGCCTCCAGGCTTTGTCCTTTCTGGGGACCAGGAAGAGTCTTGAGTAAAATCCTTGTCCTTGTTCCTGTTGTGGTACTTTTTGTATAGCTCTCATGTCCATGAGGGCTGAAATTTGTTTTTGTGCCTCTGCCCATTGGTTTTGTGGCAGGTCTGGCATTCCTTTTAGCTTTGGTAAAGTATGGAAGTGGAATCTGTAAACTTGAGACACAATCAGGACCCATTTTCCTTGGGTGATTGCCAGGTTTGCGAAAAAGTGCTAGTTTTCCCCCTAAGGGGGCTTCCAGAAGGGACGTGCTTGGCGTACGCAAGGGAAAGTCATTGTGACTGTTTCCTGTAAGGTTGAGACTTGTCCTCACCTCCTTTTGGGGTTGAGGTGCCCCACTGTCGTCTGTTTGAGCCTTGGGGTTGAGATCTGCCTCGTGGGCATCTGTATCTGCCTCTCTGTGGCCTGTCTGACACTGGAAAGGACCAATTTTTTGTTGGCCAATTTCTGCTAAACCGAGGTGGCTGTACCTGTAAGAAATCCTTGACTGTTTGTATAGATTTAGCTTTATCCTCCATTTTCTTTAACACCTCTTCTGCCTTAACACCAAACAAGGTATCATGTTGTAAAGGAGCATCCAATAACTTTGCCTTAACATGTTCAGGTAAACTCTGTTCTTTTAACCAAGCATGTCTTTGAATAACAGAGCCTGTAACTGCAGCTCTACAAGAGGCCTCTAAAGAATCAAAACCACATTGCAGAGTATGTTTTCCCACCTGTTCAACTGCATGCAATAAATCCTGCATTTCCTTATAATCAGGAGCTTCTGAGCTAGCAAGCATTTTCTGTTTTAACTGAGCCATTAAATATTGTTGGTACTTAAGCATGTGAAACTGGCAATTTAAAGCTCTTACTGTTAAAGTTGCAGATGTGTATACTTTCTTCCCCCATCTATCCAGAGCTCTGGAATCTCTGTCAGAGGGTACTGGATTTTTTTCAATGGAGGCCTTAACCCCTTTTGGACCCTGGGAAATAGTTTCTGGATCATCAGAAGGGTTTTTGTATAGAAACTTGAGAGTCAGGGACTCTATAATACCTATCTGGCTTGGCTGGAGCAGGGGGCAAAGAGTCAGGAGATGAGCTGGATTCAGAGAACACATCATCCACAATGTCTAGTACAGGCGGAATAGCCAGGGACCTGTGCTGAGGCAATAAGAGGAAATCCCTGAGCCTTTTCTTGGATTCTGAGTATTCCTGACTTTCCCAATGGAAATGTTCCCTCATGGTATGTAAAGTTTCCCCAAAAGAGTAATCCTCAGGAGGAGAGGCTGAAGGGATAGATTCCTCAGCATCAGAGTCCTCATAGGGGGGTAAGGAGTATCCCTGGTCTGAAGAGGAATCAGAGGAAATGGAAACCTGATCAGAGGAGTCATAGTCTGTATCCTGCCTAGGCCTTTTCTCAGGAGGAGGATGGGAACCCCTGATTAGAGTAATGAGGTCTTCGGACTTTTTAAGCATCTGTTTCTTAGGCATGGAGGACTGTCCAGGAGAATGCTGTACTTTGTTTTTGTCTTTAATGGTAACTTTGTCTTGGCTGTTGATTTAATGGTAAGTTGTGAAGGTCTGAAAACACCCTCAGAAGCCGGTGCCTGCTCAGCGGCTTCGGACCCATCCGAGAGATTAGTTTCCGTAAGCCCAATACCTTGAGTTTCCAGAGGCCTAGTTGTCTCCACTTGGGAGTCGGAGGCGGCCTGTGGCTCTGAGGTAGCGGGTGTCAGGGGCTGCAAAAGCGCCTCACTGAGAACCGGCGACTAGCCTAGAAGAGGTTTCGTTGTCGGTTTTGGACCTTGGATGCCTGTCTTTATCCTTGTCTTTCCATTTTTGTTTGGAATTGTGGCCGTCGGTTGATCCGACGGCATAGTATAATTGAACCTTCGGCCAAAGTAGTGCAAAGCAAAATCAAAACGTCTTTTTATAGTGCGTTTGTTAAATCTAGCACAAAACCGACTAGTGACGTCGTGATCAGGGCCTAGGCATGGAATACAGTAAGAGGAAGTCCTTATGAGGTATTTGCTTTCCACAAGAAATACAATTAACTTTTTCTGACATTGGTCTGAGGCAAGAAAAAAGTTTCCCCAACGGGGTACTTAGCTTTATTGAAGACTTCGGATCTGAAATTCAACTTCGAAAATCTCAGGAGTCGGCCGACCGGCACTTGCGAACTGCTTCTGCTTCGGGCACCGCACGGCAAGAAAGACTGAAGAAAATGGCGTCGGATGCATCTTGTATACCCCTGGCGCACTGACATCAGGGAAGAAGCGACAGCAACCGATGCCGGACCAAGACTTTGGAACTCTGGCCGACTGCGGGACCGCCTGACAGCAGGATAACCCAAGTGTGATGACTGCAGCAGTGTAACACGATGAACATCCATAGGAGACATGAAAAGCATAAGGCTTATGTCCTTTTCAAAAGATGGTAGAAGTGAGAATATTCAGCATAGGTTTCAGTGCGTCTTTTACATGATCCTAGAAATGACCAGGAGCAGAAAGCTGCAAGTAGTAATGCAAGGCGTAGCCCAAGCCCCTGCTGACTTAGATCCACCACCCAGTGGCCTGTTTTCCTTGTTTTGAGATCCCTTTGTTAGGGGGATCACCTTGCTCCACTTGTCTGCTGTAAGGTTTGAGTAGTGTGTTTGATCATGCAAGTGGAGATAGATTGGCCTGCTAGCATGGGGAAGGCTTTTGAATCACCTCACGATAGCTACTTTTCTCTTTAGCATGAGGCGCACCCTCTCTAGTGAAATTTAATACTTGCTTAGTCAGTCCACGTATTGTTAACCTGCAGTTTAACGTTATGAAGATGTGCATCACATGCATAGGACATGACCAAGCAGGTGCTGGCGTGCACACTTGAGTACAGTCACCAGTGTAACCATATTATTATTAGCTAGTGTCTCAGCCACTGTGCTCACTTGGCAGTAGACCGATACACAGAGCTTTAGGTATGCTCAGATTACTACCTCTTGGATGGACGAAACAAGACTTGGCCTGTTAAGGATGGCTAGTCATGAAAGGGTCTTGTACTTACCTGTCACCATCTTGTCCTTGCTCCAAAAAAGACTGAATTAGCACTTCAGGATAATAGATGATAAATCTTGTTTTATTCCCACCTCAAAGAAAAATTATTTTGTGATTTGTAATTGCACAGAACCTAGTTTTAGATTCTTAGGAAGCAGATGCCCTTTCTCACAGGAGCTAGAAGGATTTCATTTTAAAGCATCCCAAGGCCAATTCCTATGTGATCAGCATAGCCTAGGCCTCAAATGATGCAATGTTTTGTTCCTTGCTGCTGGTTAAGGCATCCAGCCCTTTGAATAGGGTGTGCTAGAACATGTTCTACACCATTTTGGGCTTTAGGGCACTGAACTCTCTCACCTGTCTATCTCTGAACAAACTTTCAGAACTTATGAGCCTTAAGTTAGGAAATCACCCTTATGACTTCATATCACCCACTGTAACTTAGATTGTACTGTATAGTGTAGCTGGGCTAGTATCATCTGAAATGTCTGTGCCAGGTGGCAGCATACAGGCTCTTTTTTAGAGGGAGATGAGACTGGATTATTGCTGTCCCTTCCATGGGAAGTTCCTGTTGGACAGGCTTTTCAAGAGATTGTAAAGTATCTGAAAAGAGGGAAATGACCATTGAACCATTGTGGAGTGTCTTTGTGATGTCCCAGCATCTGTGTTGAAAACCCCAGCAAACCATCCTAAAGATTCCACCAACGGGTAGAGAAAGGAAGTTGGTTATCTTCCCCCAACCCCTGGCACCTTTATAAAGTCTTTCAAGAGGCAGAATCTGCAGGGCATGCTGTAGCAGTCCCAAGTACCCCATAGGACTACATGTGAGAGGTTGGTTTTCACTCATCAGCTTGAAGGACCACCACAGTGTCCACAAGATTTGGGACATTTTCATATGACCATGTTATGTTCCTAGCTCTTGAGGTCTTCTGCAAGACTCGTCTGCCTCTGTGGAGGTTCTGGATCATGCCCAGGCTGTGTTTGTACTAGGATTTTTAGAACTTGTTTCTGTAGACAAATTGATTCCTTTTCCCATATCTTCATATTTGTTAGGTAGTTGATCTGGGTGGATCATTTGAGGCCTAACTTAAGTGATACCCTTAATGCCCTCTACATATTACCTCATTAAAGAGCTTGTGGGGCCAGCTCAGGGGTGTATAACTGATTTTCCCATCTGTTCATACAGGGATCCTTCAAGAAGTTTCTAGAGCTACTTTCACATTGAGGGGGATTTTATTCCAGAGGAGGGGAATTCTTTGGGAAGAGGTTTTGATTATGTTTAGGTGGACGTTTTGTTGTCTAAAATAGATGTTTAGTGATTTAAGAGGTCACACATTAGAGGATCATTGGAGGCAATGTGTTCTGGCCAAAAGTCATTCTATAGGAGTCTGTATGAGACTTGAAAAAGAAATATCTTTGGTGTTTGTAGGACTTAGCCCCTTGATTTCCCTACTGAGGAAGTGGGTGGGGTCTTTCATGTTGGTCCGTGTATTTGGCCAGGTACATGGTAATGTGAGCATTCCATTTGGTCGTGGGTCTAGTAAAAGATGAGAAGAGGGATAACATTCCTGGATGCAGAAGTTAATCTTGGGTAAATCAGTTGGACAAGGTAGAAGGATTTTCTTGCAACTCATGAAGATCTTTGAGATTTTTTTCTATTCTAAATTGTTCAAGTTTCAGACTGTTGCCAGAACCCTTGCAGACTGCTGGTGGCCTCATTTTTCTTAGTCTTGCCATGGTCGCAGGCTCTGAAGGCTCACCATCAACTGAGAAATGTCTCCATTGGCCCTATCAGTGTATTTTGTTCATTGAGGCAGATATAAGTACTCTGTAGTGTTTTTCACCTCTGTCTGCAGAGGGTGATTTGAAATTCTACCCCTGCAATCCCCACTGAGTATGCAAAAGTTAAGTTAAGACTTGAACTGGTTCCTACTGAGTCTTGTGGAATCTACCACCTTTGTTGTCCTTTTTGATCACCCTCACATGAAGTATGGTTCATTGGGTGATTCAGTGACTGGTCATATTCTTATGGAGCTTCTCTTGGTTGCTGGATTCATGTGATTGGGCTTTAAGAGAATTGTAGATGACCTGCTGGAGCAAAGGTTGTGGGGCTGTGCAATGGAGGTGGAGTGTTGACCCCTCTAAGTAGCGTGTGGTGCGACACCTGAAAAAAAAGGTGGGAGGTGGCATGTACTTGTATCTTTTTATTTTATACATTTGTAAACCAAGTAAGCCCACTGGACATATGTGACCTTGAAAGCACACTGCCTGGTTAAGTGACATATGAAAATGCATATTAGGGATCCAAAGACTAGGGCAGTCGCATTCAGGACCAAAGGATTTGAATGTGTTAGGTGGCTTCCTTCAGCCACAATTCCACTTCTGAACTGAGGTTCAGGTAGGCCTGCCTATTTGGGGTCATCTAAGAAATCAGAATACCAGTGAATTTGACCTGTCATACAAAAGAGAATGTAGACCTATTCATTGAATGGATTTGGCAGTGCATGACTTCTGCCCTAAGTAACCAGCTGTATTTCCTGTATGCATTTACCTTCATGTCCATACCTGTTAAAAATACAGAATACAAAACCACTCTCTAAAGCTTTCTGTGGTCAAGAAGGGTTTACTTTCAGGCTCACAGATGTCCTGCAGCAGTGGAGTACATCACAGTAATGGCAACATGAGCCTCACCAAGCAACATCTAGATTCTTCAAATCTAACTGCTGTTGCAGATCCCTGATCGATCCAGTATTCCTGTGCATGCCTTAAGTGACTTAGGTCAGCAGAAAGTCTTCCACTTAAGTTATTCTGCTAAGTTGAAGAGGTTCTCCATGTTACCAGATGTGTTCAGTCCCGCCTCATTCTGCAAGTTTGCAGCGGTTCTTTCCTAACTCAAAACACCTGTTTGATTTTGTTTGGTTACCTACAGTGAAAGAGCAAGTTTCCACCATCTCTGTGTCTCATTACTTCACATGCAGCAGAACTGAGTCTCAACACAGGCTTGTCCAACAGTCCCATAAAGTGTCTGCATCTGCCAGTCTTGCTAATAAATTCTTCAGACCAGCTGGTTCAGTAGATCTGAAGTTATTGTTATGGAAGACAGTTTCTTACAGGATCTCTTGAGTTACAGGCTCTGATTTGGTCTTTCACATGTATTGAATGTTCTTTGAGACCAATCCACATTTCTTTCTGAAAGTTATTTCAGAACTCGTGTGGTCTACCAATCTCATTTTCTTTCTGAGGATAAAAGCTTTGGAAAAGAGGGGGACTCTGCATAATGTACTTGGATTTTGCATGCAGGGCACACAGGGTCAGAAGGCAGACCAGCTTTTCTTTCCCACCAGAACAGAATTGCTTAGCTTTAACAAGTAAAAACTGAACAAATGGATTGCTATCTAACTACACTGACTAGTGCAGCATGCTGCAGTAATGTAATATTTTCAGACATTTGTGTCATAATCAGTGCTTTGCAGTATCAGTAACACTTGTGTAGATATTAATTCCAGTAGTCTGTCTTCGTCTAGCTTGGTGTTTGCACAGGACTTTGGTTTGTTAGCCTGCCCAGTTTTGCCATCCTGGGAAGTTTCTGTATTGTGTGTAATGGCATTCTTCTCAGCTGTTAACCCATGCAAAGATGACGAAGTATAATACAAATGAGTACTTACCTTACCATCGAATTTTTGAGCAAGCCTTCTGTAGTGAGCATTTGCTACTTTCCCAGCACTCTGTTTGCATGGACCCTCAATTTGCTAATGCAGATAGCTTCCCTTCTAATTTTTTATAGGCTTTTTCGGCCTTTATACGTGTGTTTGCTCAGTTTGCAAGTTAAACTGAGTAGTACAGGACTAGGTGTGCCCTCCTGCACCCAGTATGAGTCAGTAGATGGTGTACACAATCCATGAGCTTGACCACCAAACCCGTGAACAGAAGGGAGTGCAGGAATTAGGGGACACAAGACCTTTGCTTAGAAGGGGCATTGCCTAAAGAAATCCTATTACCTACTTTAGACAGTGGTGACAGATCAGCTGACATGAATACAGTCTGAGAATTTCCTGCAGATGTAAGTCATGAGTAATTTGAGAATTTCATAGGTTGGATGGGTAATTGTGTGTGATATTTGTGTGCTCAACAAAGAGGGTTTGTTAGGGCCATCTCAGAATAGTAATGCTTGAAACAAAGCACTATTGCTATGTATAGTGTGTCTATAGCATCAGTCAGTTGTTACTGTTTTAGGGATAAACGTAGTCCCTCTAATAGTACTGGGATGCCTCCTGTGATGGATGAGTTGTTTTTTCTCTTCTCCCCCAAGTGTATAGGTAAGTCTCATCAGCATGGAAGTGTGCAATTACCATTTTTTTGAGTGCTGGGAAGTTTGTGTGGTCTTCACTGATGAGCAGTTGGTGGTTTGGAATCTGTCCAGTTTAACTGGAGAATGTTTCAGTATTGTGGATCTGACTCTCTTTTTTTATGCTTGTGTTTTTACAGCTGATTGTATACATTTTTCTGGATTGTCTTTGCTCTTCACTAGCTGAATGGAAATGGTCTTGGACCTTTGGCAGTAGTGTTGTGCCATCTTGTATGGTCTTAAAATAAGCCACTCTTTTGGCCTGTGCTTCCTCAGAAGAATCCTGCTGACCCAAAAGGTCAAGAAAATTTGGTACAGATGAGGAATTTTAAGAGCAGCTGTATACTTGAGGCCAGAACTACAAGTCCTAGTTCCCCCACTTATGCTGCTACATTTGTGGTATCATGGTCATGTACTCTTAGCCAAGTACCCATTTCACATCATATAAACAAGTTTCACATACTAAATTTCTATCCCATAAAATCTATTTAATTTAAAGCTGTCCATTCAGTTTCTTATGCTTGAGCTGAAAAAATTTTGTAGCATTAATATCCATTAATTCATTTTTGTGACACATTGGGCAAAGGTGCGTTTTCTTGCTATTTAGCAACTGTTTGCTTATGTCTGTGTGCTAAGGTAGTCAAATAAGCATAGCTGTCTCCTTCAAACACAACGTGTGATATGCCCAGAAATCATCTCAGAACTGTAAGAAAAGCATATGTTTGAGAGAAGCACATCAATGCCTCTGAAATATAAATCTGATAGTTACAACCTGGGAGTACTTGCTTGGACCACATGACTCTTACAAAAACTACACAGCATTTGGTTGTTGGTTATTGAAGTATCCACTGTGACCTCCTTGCTGCTGTCACACTGATTGACAATAAGGGGAAGATTTTGTGCCACCCCTATGCTAATTTATTTGCTTTATTCAGATGTTTTAAGTTCTGTTTATATTCATGTGCTTGTGATTGCATAAAGCTTACATTTACTGGGTATGAACATTTTGTAAACATATAGGCTTTTTCAGACCTGCACAAGACAAGTTTTGATTACATTTAAGTAAATCTCCTGTTTGAGGCAGCTGTTGTGGACGGCGCTTCTAATTTTTTTGACTAATAACTTCAGATGCGCGAGTGTTGTCGTTGGTCTAGTTTATACAGAATTGCACATAAAGGTAAATAGTATCATTGCCCAGAGGGAAGCCAGCATATATGAACATGTCTAGAGCTTATATCTGTCTGCAAGAATAGGAAAATATGATGGCTGTTCTTTAGACCCAACTACATGGAGGGAGTGAAACAAGACAAAAAGGGATAGGTCAAGCATAGTCTGTAAATGTAGTCTCTGCAATTTTTGCTAATGTGGATCTCCCAAATCTGCTGATTCACAGTAATAGTGATTGATGGACTGTGGGTAGTAGAAATCCTGTCTGTCGAAAACCTAGGTCTACATTAGTCTTTGAGTGCTCCTCACACAGTATTGGATCACTGAGAATCGGTATTTCTAAACAGTGGGATGGTGGTTTTGGCCATCTTTGGCAGCAGTACCAGAGTTCAGGGATGATTCCATGATTCAGTGAAAGTTTCTTCGGTAAAGTTAATCCAGTCCTGGACCCACATATTCAAACGGCGGACTGTCTCCATATGAGAAGGTTACCCGCTGGTCTAGGTTTTTCTAGTTTTTTTTTTTTTTTTGCTGCCATCCACTGCTTCATGGAGTTTGAGACTACAGATGTGGGTTGATAACCAACATCTTCCATACATCTTTAATGTGTATTTGTAATTTCCTTTGACCACCATAGGATTTACATAGTAAGTGAGCAAAGACGCACATAATCTGTTTTGGAAACTTGTCAGATATTATCTTCAGTCCAGCAAAATTAGTGACGAGGTTCATTGCCATTCTTGAAGACTGTTATTGTGCAACGTCTTCATTCCTATATTCTGATTCTGTTTGCAGACATTTTTGTAGCAGAGATTTTTTTAAAGCAGTGCAGATTTTGCAGATGTAAAATGTGAAGTGCTGTCTTAGTGATGGCCTGGATCTTGGATGCAGCCAGGCTTACGACACCCTTTTCTAAATGTTTGTTTGAGGAGACATGGTCTGTATGATTTAGGAGCTTTGTTTCACATGTTGGATAACAGATTGGTAGTATTGCATTTATATCTAATCCCAGATTGGTAGCATTACATTTATATCTAATCCCATTGGAATTGTGCATTCTTTTACAGGCTATGTCCTTTCTCCATAGTATGTTCAATTCCACACTGTAGACCAGAGCAGTGTTGAGAACCAAATGGAAAGTGGCGTATAACTGCCTAAGTAGTTTAGTATGAGATGCTTATGTGGCTTCTATTTAGAATTATTTTTGTTAAAAGATGGTGAAAAAAAGCTTATTTAGCTGCCACCACCCTGCAGCTTTTTTTTTCTTCTTTTTTTTCAGAAATTGGGTGTGGTTCCATGGTACCAGAAAGAGAAGTTTTGGAGATGTTGATTTTTTCAACTTTTAATTAACCCTCTTTAAGTGCTTACAAGTAGCAGTGGATGCTCCATATAATTTTGTCCAAATTTAACTTAAGGAATGGTTTGTTTCCACACAGTGATTCCTAGATGAGTGCTTGTGTGTTTATTAAAAAAAAAAAAAAAAAAAAAACTGACAGATGGGCAGCACTTGTCTAGTTTTAATTTAAATTAAGCGTTCTCAATGCTGCACAGCAGACTACAATAGCTGCGTATATAATGTGAAATACTTGAAGTAGCAAAATGTACATGTTAAACTGATGGCAGCTTGCTAACCTACATCTAGTTGGGCATTGTACTGTGAAGAATTAAAAAATCTATTGTCATTGTTTTTTGAAGTTTAATTTAATTTTGGAAAATAAAGGTAACTTTGAAATATCTGATCCATGCAATATCTGATCCGTATACCTTTAAGTTAATCTGCTTGATAGTACATTTTAAACTGAGTTGCCTGTTTTTTTTAAATGCGCAAACATCTGGCAAGTACAGCATGCTATCCTCATGATGTGAAAAAAGACCCCTCCGTGTTGAGTGACGGCACCTTAGACATTGGTTGCAGAGTCAGTACAGCACCATGACATATCCAGTATACGACCGAACAAGCAACATTTTTACTGATGTGTAGCCTGTATATGGATGAGAAGACAACTTCAGATGTTTTGTTTTTCTCTGAAACTGTTTTAGCACTGCTCTGTAAAAGTATGGTGATGTCATTGTCTTCATTGTTGTCTTATAGTACTGCTGTTATACTTAAACAGCTTTCAAGTCTTCCTGGCCATGAATCACTTTTCTGTATGAAAATTGCAATGTATGAGAAGCTGACTAAGCAGAAAGAATTCTTGACTGAAAGCTGGACGAATAGTAGTAGTAGTGGTACCATAATGTGAAATGTTTCTTATCAGACATGTTAACATGGTTACAACAGCAAACATCTTGCATTATTTCACTTAAAAAATGAAGAATTGCACACATTCAAAAATGGCTGCCATAACCAAGAGATTTTAACATTTTTAATACTGTTTTGTTAACTGTCTTTGGTATAAACTATATTCCAGTCTCTCAAGGTAAAGCATTTGCTGTGTAAAGAATGCGAAATGACGATTTTTATTGTAGGACCTTTTGTGTCAGTAAACACTGCAACATTTAGGAAGCCGTTAATTACTTTTAAAAAAGTTTCCCCGAACTTAGCCACTGGTATTTATCTTATTATGATTTGCTTATACGTTTTTAGTTAATTTGCCTATTACCAATTCAGTTGAAATCCTAATCTTCTGACAGATGTCTTAGCAGAATTATTTGACCTGGCAGGCGGAAAGCAGCACGGACAGGTGAAATGCAAAAAAGCCTCTCTTAACTCATTCAGTCCCTTCTTGCTTCCTGATGTTTTTTAAGATGGGAAATACCTTACTTTCTTATAGATTTTTTTTCAAATCCCTTATTAAAGGAGCACCTTATATTTGCAGTATGTGATAAAACAGTACAAATTGCAAAACATGAAACGTTTTCATTAGGTGATGGGCTATGCACTGGTGTCTGATACTGAATTATACACTACAGTTTTAAACAATCTTGGCAAACAGTAGTAATGTGGTAAGAGTTGCACTTCTGTAAGGGTGCATTGATAGACCAGATATAGCACTGAGTGAGTTGTATATATTCATAGGTTCATAGATTAGTACTAGGCTAACTGCCCTGGCGAGACATTTTAAGCCTAGCCAGTTATCCCTTGTGAGACTCAAACCCTGTACCTTATGTTTGTAAGGCAAACACCTTAACCATTAGGCCACCCTCCCAACTAAACATCCCTTTCAGGTCTTGAACCCAGGCCCCTACCAAGAGGTTTCCATTGATGTGACAAGGGTGGGTAGCAGTATTTTGTGTGATATTGCACAATCAATGCAAGTTGTCATATTTCATAATATTAATCTGCAAAACATGTTTGATAGTAAATATAAGTGGCAAAATTGAGTTGCCTTACTGTATATTGGATGGCAACATTTGTTTGCCTGTACATCAGCTTTTACACACACAAAGCAGTGGAGAAAGTATTGTTAATGTGCATCATTTGCATATCTGCAATAGATTCATATTACCCACTCCTATCAGCTGTTTATTCCCACTGCTGTAATCGTCTTTAGACAATATGGGTTGTATTCCGCCCAAGGTACAAATGGCCAGCTTTTAGCTCTGGCTTCCTCCCACACTTTCACTTGATTGCTAATTTGTCAGCCCCAAGGAGAGAAAATCAGCAGTCAGAGTAGAAAATCTTCAGTACTTTCTTGCTACCTTGTGAAGATGCAGCTCAGAGGCTTCAAAAGAACAGCAGCCGGCAATTCCGCTCATTTTTATGGCAGGTAATTCATCTTTGGAGAACCCACCCAGACAGAAAATTGAATTTACTGTAAACCTATATCGATATAGATATAAAGTGTGTGTATAACTTACTTTAGCAGTTCTGGCCTTTTAAGAAACCCAGTATTTTTTTCAATATCGGAATTTTCCTATCAGAAATTGCTTTTTAGCTTTGGCTAATTTGAGGATTGATTGTGAGGAAACATGCAGGTTACACTTTGAGTTTTAACAAAAGTTGTGTGATGAAGTGTTTGTTTGAGCAAGGAGCTCTACATGTGAAGTAGTGCTTGTGTTCACACTGTGACAACTTACCTGCCTATATTTCTGTCACCCTAATTTTATTCTAAAAGGGCTTCTGTCAGTAATACTGCATGCTGCTTATGCATTACAGTATTTTGGGGGCATTGCATATGAAAGTGTAGAGTTGCTGTTTGTGCAAAATACAGATACCTCGGATTTTGCTTAGGAAGTTTCCATGTGCGTAAAGGTGCAAGGCTTGTAAGGATTCTTCAGACAAATACAAAAGGTTTGGCTGTGATCCATCTTTTAAAATCCCTTCTTCATATATGATCCCAAGGACTAGCCAGATCATTGTAGACAATACCATAGTGATGCGATACATAAGCTAATGGACACAAGGTTGTAGCCTCTGTGCAGGCTGGTGATTGCTTGGGGTTTTGTTCTTCACTCTTTAACTCGCCATGCATCTTGCATTCTGTCATAGTAAAACATAGTAGCATACAAGCTGAGCAGGACTTTGGTCAGACTCTCGTAAAGTGTGGTCTTCCCGGAATTGATCTAGTTGACTCCATTCAAAATGGGCAGCTTAAATGGATTCTGCTCCAGGGCTCCATACAAACAGGCCTGGAAAACAGGTGCTTTTCCATTTCCTTAGACAGGAATATTTCTTTATGCATATCTTCTGATATCCAGGGTAATTCTGAAGATTCCAAAGGACTCTCCAAAAATAGTGGTGACCCCCCCCCCCCTTTTTTTTTTGGTCCAAGCAGCATTGGTTCTCCCTTAAGGAAGTGGCCAGTCACAGTTACCACATACTGGGCCTACTCACACAAGACATGGGGAGTTTGATGAGCCCTAATGTCAAGCATTTTGAGCTAACTGCCTGGGTAATTCAGTTCTAATGCCGTTTATGTATCTCTCTTTCGGGGATGTGCAACAAGTACTAAATGCGACAAAGAAAACCTGCTAGTAGAAAACTTTGTATTAGCAAGTAGAGGAGGGTTTCTATTTCCAACAACCAGGGCCCTATTAGGGATTACTTACCAATGGTGCTGAAATTTTTGAGTTACTAGCCTCTTACCTTTTTTAGTCCTCAAAGTACATCTTGCAGCCATTTCAGCATATCTGCCCATGGGGTCCTCCAATGTATTTAGTAAAATAGTTTCTGAAAGGAGTGTTACATCTGAGACCACTACGTAAACAGGTTTCTTCTTCCTGGGATCTTAACTTTGTGCTGAAAAAGTTAACCACATCTCCATTTGAGTGTGCACACCACTCACATGTAAGGTTTATTACATGATGTGTTCTCATTGCTTTGACATCTGTAAGAAGAGTATCTTAAGTTACAAGCTTTCATGGTGGGTGAACCCTGTCTGGTCTACCATAGGGATAGGTGGTCATTAAGATCAAATTCTTCATTCATGCCCATCGTTGCTTTAGAGTTTACTTTGAATCAGGCCATCAATATCAGTGTTCCATTCTGACCTTCAGAACCAGAGAGAAGATTCTGCACACTCTGGAAATGCATAGGCAGCTTGACAGAACCAAGCCCTTCAAAAAAGTTGGTCAGCTGTTTCTTACACTGGGACTAAGAAAGACCATCCCATGTCAAAATAAAACTATTTCCAGATGGCTGTCTTTAGTTGTCTTTTGTTATACTCATCTTGGTAAACCGGTTCCAGGCAGTACCAAGGTGCAGTCTATGAAGCCAGTGCATTGCAAACTGAATTCTTTCTCTCTATGTAGGAGAGTGGCTTTGCTAGGACCATTCTCCAGGGGCTTCTGGATACCATATTTTCTGTAATCGGTCCATATAACCTAAAGGCTACTGCAGCAGTGGGGAGTAATGAATGTAGTAAAATTGTGCAAGTTGCACTTACCGTGGCAGTAGATCGAATTCCTCACTGCTGAAGTAGCTGCACGTACAGCCCTCCATCCTCCTAGTGTTGGGAAATACTTTGATGGATTCTACTTGTTTTAGTTCAAGATGAGTACACGGAATCTTTAGGTGAGAAGGCTCTGAAGATTTTCTACTCTGCTGATTTTTCCTCCTTAGGACTGAACAATCAGCAGTCAGAGTGAAAATATGGGAAAGAAACTGAGCTTTTGGAACCTGGTATCAGTGAGGAATTCTAACATTTACTGTGATGGGTAAGCACATTTTCTTTTCTCTCATCCACTGTTTGCATATTCTACTGCCAAAAGGCCAGTGCTACACTTCATTTTTACATTATATGCTGTTTGTCTTTTTCCAGTTAAGGGTCGCCACAGCGGAACTCGGGTCCGCTAATGATTGGCAGTAGATTTTCAAGAACGCCGAGGTGCCTGCTCGACCTTCAGCGTAGGCATGCCCATTTACGCATGTCTTTCGAACGCCCACCCAACCGCGGGGACGACATGCAGACTCCACACAGAAGACTCCCCGCACTCCAGCCGAGAATAGATAAATGTGGAAAATGCAGTTGTCATAACTTTTTTGAAAACTTGCTTTAGTAACTCAAGATCTGATGATGTCAATCTTCATTCATGGCAGTTGGGTCTCTGTTCCGTCCTTGGAACTGACTCAGCTGTTGTAACAAGCTCACACCAGCCAGAAACTCTCAAGCTAAGGTTACCCATAGTGGCCCCCCCAATCTCATTTGCCACATAGAGTTTCAAGAAGCTTCAGGCCATGCTCTCAAGCTAAGTATTTTATTTTTATATATAAAGTAGCTAGGGACTCTGTCCCAACGGTCATAAATGGATGAAGATTGGCAACTTCAGATAAAGAAGTTATGATAAGTTGTCATTCTCGCCTTCATTCTTGCTGGATGGGTTCGGAGCCGATCCTCGGCTCCGACTCTGCCTATACTATAGCTCGAGAGCTATTTTTACCGGCTCGAGGCAGCCCTATATCCCACAATACCATGCGCTAACTCCCCAGATCTCGTTTGCCACTTCGCTGCGAGGTTGCCTTTTTTTATCGGCTCAGGTCAGTAAAAGGAATTTTCAACAAAGTTTCTATTTTTTGAGGTAGTTTATTAGGTTATTTTCCCTACTTTTGTTCCCTATCGATATTACTTAATAGTGTTTGTTTCGTAAGCCCTACCCACCCCTGTAGTTAACTTTTATAATCAGGCCTACAGGCTTTAGTTTTTCTGTTTACTCACCCCTGTGTGTGTGTGTGTTGTTGTTCTAGTCAGCCCCCTCATCTCCCCCTTGTGTGTGAGTGAGTGTGTGTGCTGATTGAGTGACTGTCTTTAGGGCAATGTCCAAAGACATTAAGGTCTCGGGATTCAAGAAGTGTGACTCGTGCTGTCAGAAAATGTCTCTGACAGACTGTCACACTTGTGTCTATTGCTTGGGGCCTTTACACCTGCAGGACTCTTGTTCCGTTTGTCACTGATTTAGTTCAAGAGTCACAAGCTCATTCTAAGGGGCTTGTTAAAGCCTGATGACTCCCCGTCCAAGTCTGGCTCGAGGAAGTCATCAAAAACCGCCAAACCCTCTGCTCCAGTTTCTGAGCCGAGGGCTGGTGTTGTCAAGACGGCTCCGACCTCGGTTCCAGCTGGCTTCGAGGCGAGCAAAGTCGGTTCCGCTTCGAAACCATCATCGGAGCCGACCCCAGCGCGCAAGCGCTCTCGGTCCCCTTCTTTAGAGTCCGTCAGATCGGCTCCGAGGTCCCCCCCCCCTCCTATCGGAGCGGAGTCATAGGACTCATTCATCGAGGTCTTCCAGGCTCTCCGATCACGACATCGAGAGGGTGGTCAGTAGACTCATAAAATCTCAGGCGCTGGCCCAAATGCTTCAGAGCCCATCTCACCAGACTGTGGCTCCTTCGATACAGTTATCCATTCCTCCTTCGACTCATCTCTCGAGTTCGGAGCCGGAGTTCGTCGGGACCGTGACCTTGCCCACATCTGAGCCGATACCTCCTCCTTCGGCTCCGGTGTCATCGGCTCCGACCTCTTTATTGGTTCCGTCCATGGAGAGGTCCGGGTGCCGGAACTCCATTGTCTGCTCCGAGGGGGCGAGTGGCATCGGACCCTTGTCCGACCCCGCTCTCCCTCTCGGAGCTTCGGCTCTGGTTAGTTCGGCCCCAACATCATTCTCGGAGCCTTCTCTGTCTGTTCTGGGGGCGGTTCCGGCCTCTTCGGATCCGGGGCTACCTTTGGTGTCTGATAGGGGAGCCTTCGAGGTGATGAGGAGTGTGCTGGACCCAGTGTCCACTCCAAGGTTAAGTTCTGCGGCTCCTCCCTCTGTAGTGCCTGTTACGGTCTCTGGCCACCCTCCTATACCCGACAGCAGAGATCCAAAGTGTAGGGTACCCACTTTGGGTGTCTCCTCCTCTTCCGAGGGCTCCCCTGAAATTTCAGGGGAACCCCCTAGGAAAAGAAAGTGCAAGAGGAAGCACATCGACGTGACAGACTCGGGGGAGTCTGACACCGACTTGGATGAGTCGGAGGGTTCCCCCAGATCCCCCTCTGAGGATGTCTCCTTTTCAGACATCCTGGAGATCCTAAGACAGAGGGGAAATTGGTCCAATCTCAAACCTTCCAAGGACGAGTCGGTTTACCTTGATGCCTTTGGATCTCGCCCTTCCACCTCCTGTGTGTCTCCCCCTTTCGACCCACTAATGGAGGTAGTGGCTAGAAAGGCTTGGGCAGCTCCTGATTCAATGGAACCTACCCCTACAAGGCCTTCTAAATTTATTTCTGCAACAGATGACAAATCCTTTCTCACCAAAGGTGTTTCAGTTGATGCTATGGTGGTGGCAGCAGCCACTAAGAAGGAATTAGCTGATCCTTCTGTTACCTGTTCATCCTCCTAACAGAGTCCAGGACCATGGACAGGTACGGCAAGCGGACCTTTGCTTCAGCGACATTTTCTATGCGATCGCTGAACTATTTGCCTTTTCACCCGCCTTCAGAGAGACTTGCTCACAGAGCTCGGTGAAACGGTACAGGATCCTTCTGCTGCGGGGTTTAAGGACAAAATAAACTCTCAGCTGGCTACCCTGAACTCCATTGTTAACTCCTCCATGCGGCTAATCTCTTATGCAGCCGATGGAGCGAGTAGGGCCACTGGCACAGGCGTTGCGTTGAGACGTCATGCTTGGATGAGACTCTGTAACTTTGCCGACCCCTTCAAGGCGTCCTTCACCAACACCCCCTTTGACAGTTCGGAATTGTTCGGGCCTCAGGTGAAGAATACCCTCACCAGATGTGAGCAAGATGGTAAGACTCTCTCTGCCGTGGGAGTCCGTTTTTCCACGACTTCTAGACCTTATCCTAAGGGGCAGAGGGGTGGAAAGATGTGGTTCTGCAAACCACAGGGAGTCGCGCCTGCCGCACGTGGTGAATTTCCCCCTAGAGGCAGAGGGGGGAATAATAACAGATTCCGCCCCAGGGGCAGAGGGGGTCCACAGAACCAGGGTTCCAGGGAATCTGTCCCTGACCAACCCTTTCAGCATCCCTGAGAAGCTGTCCGACTGTCTGCCTTTGGAGGCAGTCGGGGGAAGATTATCTCTGTACCCGGAAGCCTGGCAATCCATCTCCCAAGACACATGGGTACAGAAGATCATATCCGAGGGTTACAAAATTCCTTTCACTTTCCCTCCGGTACAACCGCCAAAACCCCTACCAGACGTACCACCCGCACAAAGGGGTCAGGCTCAGCTAGAAATAAAAAAGCTGTTAAACAAGAGTCATCCAGGCAGTCCCAGCAGATCGGCTAGTATCCGGAATCTACTCCAGATTCTTTTTGGTACCAAAAAAGACAGGAGATTGGAGACCCATTTTGGACCTCAGCAGGTTAAACAACTATGTATTAAAGACAAAATTTCGGATGGTAACACTGCAGTCCATTCTACCCTTTTTGGGCAGAGACAACTGGATGTGCTTGTTAGACCTCCAGGATGCGTACTACCACATAAAAATACACAGGCGCTCCAGGAGGTTTCTCCGCTTCCGGCTGGGAGTCGGTCATTTTCAATTCAGGGCCCTGCCCTTTGGTCTCACCACAGCCCCCCGGGTGTTCACCAAATGTTTGGCAGTGGTCACGGCTCACCTGAGACAAAGGATTCCAGGTGTTTCCATACTTAGACGACTGGCTCGTTTCCGCTACCACCAAACAGGATCTCATAATGGCCAGGAATTGTACTATCCAACTTTGCAACAGCCTGGGTATTACTATAAATTTTGCAAAGTCCTCCTTGTCGCCTTGTCAATGTATAAACTTTATAGGCGCCGTATTAAACACCACAGAAATGTCTGCAGCATTACCACTTCAGAGAGTGACAGACATAAGGCGGAATGTTCAGCTTCTGTTTCAGCCCAGCAGAGTCCAAGTCAAGCTAGTATTGAAAGTGTTGGGCCTCATGGCGGCGGCGATTCTTCTACTTCCATTAGCCCGCTTCCACATGAGACTGGTCCTTTCAACAGCTGCCAATGACCCACATCATTTGGTAACACCATCTTGCAAGAAACATCTCTCCTGGTGGATGGTTTCCTCTCAGCTTTTTCAGGGCAGACCCTTTGTTCTCCCCCCTCCAGTTGCCACTGTCACAACGGATGCCTCCCTGATCGGGTGGGGGGGGGCATTATCAGGGCAGGGCGGTCCAGGGCACTTGGCAACAGTCAGAATGCCACCTGCACATAAATGTCCTGGAGATGAGGGCGGTGCTTTTGACGTTGCAAGCCCTTCAGAGCTCTCTTCCCACGGGGACTATAGCAATTCAAATGGACAAATATGTCTGTGGTGTGGTACATAAACAAGCAGGGCGGAACAAGGTCCTACCCTCTCTGTCGAGAAGCACTCAGACTTTGGCAATGGGTGATTTCATCTCAACGGTTTCTGATTGCAACGCACATCCCCGGGAAGTCCAACGTCATAGCAGACAGATTGAGCAGAACTATCCTCATGCCTCATGAGTGGTCTCTAAATCAAGCGGTAGTAGATGGAATTTTTCGGAAGTGGGGCCAGCCTTGCTGCGACCTTTTCGCAACTCCGCAAAACAGCAAGTGCCTCGACTTCTTCACACTTTTTCCTCTACCAGGCCAACCCCTCAGAGACGCTCTTGTTCACGTTTGGCCCCGGGGTCTTCTTTATGTCTTTCCTCCCTTTCCATTGATCCCGCAACTAATTCAGAAAGCAACCGCATTGAGATCCAGAATGAATCCTCATTGCCCCGTTTTGGCCTCTACAAGTTTGGTTCCCGTTCTTGCACAAATACCTACTGGAACAGCCTTGGCATCTGGACCCACCTCACGGGCAGGCTGCATCAGTCTCTACATTCCATCAACCTCACAGCTTGGTTGCTCCACTTCCAGCCATAGCCAGGCTTCCCCTTATTTCTCCTCCTGTTCGTGATATCATTCTGGCTTCCCATAAGTCCAATACTAGGAAGACTTATGCGAGTAAATGGAAGCGTTTTTCACACTGGGCACAAACTAGATCCTTTCCATGCACCCATTCATGAGGTTCTAGACTTTCTGGCGGAGCTTTTTCATTCGGGGTCATCATCGGCCACTATCAGGGTACAATTAGCGGCCATTATATGTCCCACAAACTCTGTAAAGCCTTTCTCAAGGGCATCTTGTTGCTCAAACCTCCAGTCAAAGATCCACCTCCACAATGGGATTTGAATTTAGTTCTAACCTCACTAATTCTACCCCCTTTTGTACCGGCAGCTTCTTGCTCCCTCAAACTTCTTTCTTGGAAAACGCTGTTTTTAGTAGCTATAACATCTGCCAGAAGGGTATCGGAACTTCAAGCCTTGTCTGTCCGTCCTCCCTATTTGGTTTTTCATAAAGATGGGGTAACTCTCAGAACAAACCCTTCCTTCCTACCAAAAGTGTTATCGGAAGCAAATCTAAACCACTCCATTGATTTGCCCGTCTTTTTCCCAGACTATACCAACAGGGCTGAACAAAAATTACATTCATTAGATGTTCATCGCCAATTACGGTATTACCTAGACGGGACAAAACAATTCAGAAAGATAGACCAGATCTTCCTCTCTTATGCTGCAGGCAAGAAAGGGCTTCCAGTATCGAAAGTTACTCTTTCCAGATGGCTGACATCTATTATTACCTTGATCTGCGAGTTGAGACACAGGCAACTACCCTCTAGGCCTAAAGCTCATTCAACCAGGGCACTATCAACTTCAACGGCTTTTCAAGCAAGGTTACCACTAGATGCCATTTGTGCAGCAGCTACATGGGCCTCCAAACATACCTTTATTGCCCATTACAAGCTTGATCTAGCCTCCAGAAATAGAGCTGATTTGGTTCCACTGTACTCGGGAGTCTGTTCCATTGAGCCACCCAGGACTAAGATGCTAGGGACGCTGCCCCATCCAGCAAGAATGAAGGCGAGAATGACAACTTAACATTAAGAAGTTATGTCTTACCATAACGTTCCATGTTAGTTGTCTTCTTTTCGCCTTCTTTCTTGCGTCCCTCCCTCCTGCCCCCTAGCCTGGATAGATTCGAGGTTCTGAGTCCTTCCATTTCTGGAGATACAATATGTTGCGTCTTTCCTGGTATCCTTAGTGTTACTAGCAGGTAATCTGTACTTGTAAAAGAGGATTATAATATTTTTATACTATGTCTTAGCTTCCAAACAAGATCTGGGGAGTTAGCGCATGGTATTGTGGGATATAGGGCTGCCTCGAGCCGGTAAAAATAGCTCTCGAGCTATAGTATAGGCCGAGTCGGAGCCAAGGATCTGCTCCAAACCCATCCAGCAAGAAAGAAGGCGAGAAGAAGACAACTAACATGGAACATTATGGTAAGACATAACTTCTTATTCTTAACCATAATGTTCCATCTGTGTTGTCGATCTTCATTCATTCTTGACATCCCACCTTCCTACCCCCTCCAAAGGCTTCTGGAGGTTCAGAACTAGTCCTGGTTCAGTAGTACGGCAGTTACGTTTTTTGGTTTCTATGGGGAAACTCTATCTGAAGGGAAGAGAGGAGCTATGGGTAACCTTAGCTCAAGAGTTTCTGGCTGCCACGAGCTTGCTACAAAGGCCAAGTAAGGTTCCAAGGACAGAACTGAGACCCAACTGTCAAGAATGAATATCGACAACACAGATGGAACGTTATGCTAAGAACATAAATTCTTTTTATGTATGCCCCAGAGTGCAGGTATCACTGTGTGCCTACTTGTTTCATGTTACCTTGGAGATGCCATCTTGCTTGTTGATGCACGACCTGCCTTTATTAAGTTGGCCTTGATATTGCTGTTTGTATCAAACAGCTACATCTCTGGGTATGTTTATTTTGTACAATTTTTTTGTCATAAGCCCACTGCTTGTACAAGCCCACAAACTTGCACTATTTGATCTCTACTGCTACCATTCTTGAGATAGATATTAGTATGCATATATCAGTAATATGACCTTCCTTAGATCACGGTTGCAATATTTCAAAACTATTTGATTATCTTACTGAGGTACCCCAGCTGCAGTACCAAAGCCAAAAAACATTCCTTGCGGTCTTACTTCTGATGTATGACCGCAGCCCACAAGTGTAAGGGTACATAAGCAGATTTATGACCATGAGATCCTCAGACTATCTCACTACCAGTCTGAACGTAGGCCTCTCACCTGTCTGTTCACTTACTCAAATTAGAGTGCCTGTTCACTTACTCAAATTAGAGTGCAGTTAAGGAAGCCTTCCTTTTTTTATTGCACTTTGGTGCTTAAAATCAGCAAAGACAGGGAAATTTTGATTGCTGCAGGAGTATCCATCATAAGAACCTCAACTCCCAGTGCTTGTTTTGAGGCTGAACAGGACTATAAGAATTATCGTATTTGTCAGTAATTTGTTCTGAAAGATCTACATAAGCATCTTTATTCATTAAATGTTTATTTAGAGAACCAGTGCGTGAAATGCCTTGCCCAATCTAAAAAAAGCAGAACTCTCCGCAGCTGATATCCCTCCCACTCCAAAAAAGAAATTTAAGACATAGGCCTCACATTTCCTGCCCAGTCAGACTGGGATTTACCCATTGAAATGTTGCAGGAACCCATGGTGCACCCAGTCACGTCTCGTGCTTCTGCTACCCAGCTGGAGACTGGTATGGCATCAGATTCGGTCACATCAGATATGACTTATTTATACTGATAAGGTTAAGAAGGAGGAAAACCAAGGCTCATTATTTCTGAGGGACCAGAAGTCATACTTAAAATCCTTGGTTGGAAGAGTTTCCTGGAGCCTTAATTGAGGTATGTCAGGGGTCTGATCTGCAACACTTTATAAAAACAGACATCATCCCTAAGATGAAGAAACAAGAGTGTGTACTCCTTCGCAGGTGTCCCAAGAAAAGGAATGTGTGGAATTTGCACAGGGCCTACACAAGACAATTTTTCCCTCAATCCTGCTTTTCTACTTCCACTAACTTCCCTCAGAAGAGCTGGCACAAGTCTTCTGAGGAGTAAACATCTGATTTGGATGAACACTCTAGCTTATTCATCTCAGATTTGTTCTCCAGGCCAAATAACTTAAGATGAGGAAGATGCATTATCCCCAGACTCTCCTTTTGAGGACGTATCCTTTGAGGAAATGATCACAAAAATGATGTGGCATTTTGAATGAGAATCTAGACAAGTCCCTGATATGTAGAAGAGGTGTTGCAGTTTTATTGGAGGTAGGAGACCCTGTGCCAGCTTCTGTCCCTCCAGTTTTGGAAGTCTTTCTTGATGAGTTTGTATCCCCTTCTAACCTTGTCCTCACTCTTGGCATCCAGCCCCTAAGAAACCTGATAGATTTTAGTGTCAGAAGATCAAAATTCGTGTGTAAAAAATTCTTTGCAGATCCTTCTGTGTTCTGTCTCCACTGACAAGCCCTCCAAGATTTTACCTGCTGCTAAAGTTTTACCTTCAGACACAGAGGCATAAGCAGATATTGGAAAGGTTTATACTCTGTCTTCAGGATATTGAATTACCAAACCCAAATGGCAGAATAGCTGTTAATTCTTAGTAAGTTTAGCAAAACTGACTAAACTTGAGGTTTCAGAGACTAAGCATTAAGCTGTTTATATGCTGGGTCAAGCTACTCAGGTGGCCAGACGTACCATCAAATGCTTCTATGATGTCATGGAAGCTTCACCTAGGATGGCTGCTGCTAGATCTGTTATCAGATATGCACAAGTTGTTCATAGTCCCTACATGCGGACATCAACACTAAACAGATAAGACTCCCCTCTTAAAAGGACTGTACCGTTTGATCCTGTGGCTGCAGACCTGTTAATATCCTTATTGAGGATAGGAAAAATAATGCAAGATTTCAAGTGCATCTTTCTCACTTGAGTGCCCAGATGTCAAAGAAATTACCCACCTAAGCCCACTTCCTTGTCCTGTAGAGATCCAAAATCTGCTCAGAAAGGGAGAAAGATGCCTAGGAAAAGATTTTGGGACAAATACTTAAAATTACTAGTTTGGAAAACCTCATTCCAAACAAGTGAGCCTGACTACTTTCTGCCATTTCCTTCCTCCTCGGGCCACCCCTCCCCCTGTCAGACTAACTTCATACCTTCCAGCTTGACAGATAATAAATTTACACAAGTGGGCCCTTTCTATCATTAAACAAGGATACAAAGTGACTGCAGGAAATATCAGACTTCAGCTGCATTCCACCACCCTTTCAACCAGGTATGTATTTTTCCTACTGTTTTGCAGGGCCTTCTCAACCAAGGTATCATAGAAATTGTACCACCACAAAATTTAGGAAAAGGCTTTTATTGTAGACCGGTCATCTCACCTTAATAGGTTTCTGAACGTACCTTCTTTCAAAATGTTTTCCTTTCAAACTCTTTCCCCAAGCTTTTCTGGTATCCATGGATCTGAAAGATGCTCATCTTCACTTCTCATGTTAACTTTCGCCACAAAAGTGCAGATGGTCTCTCCCGTGTTTTCAGTCCCTCCTTCCTCTTCAGTATTGATCTGCAAAAGAAAACCCCTGTATCACTGCTGCATTATTCCTTACTCTTCCTGCCAAGAGTAACTGAACCTCTGGCCAGCATGCCAGTTTCTTTAGATCTTTTGTGCACCATGCATCAGTATCCCACATGCAAGGCAAAAGGCACACATGATGTTTGAGTGCCTAATCCTCAGAACTACTTTGCTTCTGGTCCAAATGCAATGTTTGAATTTGCTCAAATTAGTTCCACTAATGAGACTTCTAAAGATAACTACCCTGATGGGGTCTCTTCCTTTCTTTTTTCTTAGTTTTACTTTATTTTACATGCCATCCTTGTTGGGAAAATGTGAGGGTGATTGTCAGATTCCCCATAGAGAGAGACATAAGCAGTGACTTTTTTATTTGGGTGCTACCAATAACTGTATGCGATGTGAGTTTTGTCAGGCATTTATCTCTAAGATGCTGCAGATGTTCATCATGCATACAGCTGCAGTCATAACAGATGGGTTCTCCTGCTGTCAGGCGGGTCCTTGGTCGGCCGAATTCCAAAGTCTAGGTCCGGCGTCGGTTGTCGCTTTCCCTGACGTCAGTGCGACAGGGATATAAAGGAACCAGCAGACGCCATTTTCTTCAGTCTTTCTTGCCGTGCGGTGCCCGAAGCAGAAGCAGTTCGCAAGTGCCGGTCGGCCAGCTCCTGAGATTACGAAAATTTGGAAACCGAAGTCTTCTTAAAAGCCAAGTACCCCGTTGGGGAAACTTTTCTTGCCTCAGACCGATGTCAGACAAAGTTAATAGTTGTATTTCTTGTGGGAAGCAAATACCGCATAAGGATTTCCATTCCCTCTGTATACCGTGTTTAGGCCCAGACTACGACGTCTCGGTCTGTCGCTTTTGTGCTACATTCAACAAACGCACTATTAAGCGTCGGGCGGAGTTCGCCCAGCATTATTTTGGGAAAGCATTTAACTATACTATGTCGTCGGATACTCCGACTCCGGTTTTGTCTAAAAAACGCAAAGATAAGGACCAACACACGAGGTCCGCGGCCTCTACCGACACCACGCCAAAGCCGACTACACGTGGTCCGGTTCTCAGCGAGGCGCCTACGCAGCCCCTGACTACCGATGACACTTCTTTGACGGTGTCTCCTGTGCCCGAGGTTGCAGGCTCCACGGCCCACACCCAGACTACAGATACCGAAGCCACTCTTGGCGTTGAAACTCAGAATGTGGACAGGTCCACCTCCACTCAAGGTGTCTTCAGACCTTCCTCTTCTTTCTCCATCAAGGCTTTCACTAAGTCTAACGCAACCATGCACTCTAAGAGACCAGCTACACAGGGCCCATCTCCAGGCCCCATGCCTAAGAAACAGATGCTTAAAATGGCTGAGGATTTAATTACTCTTATCAGAGGTTCTCAGCCCCCACCGGACAAAAGGCCCAGAGTGGAGGAAGATTCCCCCTCCTCTGATCAGGGCTCCATTATTTCAGAGCACTCTGATGATCAGGAACATTCTTACTCCCCTTTTGAAGACTCTGATGCGGAGGACTCCATCCCTTCTGTATCCCCCCCAGAGGATTACTCATTTGGGGAAACTTTGCATACCTTAAGGGAACACTTCCACTGGGAAGGCCAAGATTATTCAGATTCTAAGAAAAGGCTCAGGGAATTTCTCTTGCTACCTCAGCACAGGCCTCTGGCTATACCTCCTGTCTTGGACATCCTAGATGATGTTTACTCGGAGGCTTGCCTTAACCCGGACTCTCTACCTCCAGCTCCAGTTAAGCCTGACAGGTACTACAGGGTTCCTGACTCACACCAATTTCTATACAAAAGCCATGCTGCTGACCCAGAAACCATCTCACAGGGCCCCAAGGGAGTTAAGGCCTCCATTGCTAAAAATCCATTACCTTCCGAGAGACTCCAGATCCTTAGAAAGGTGGGGAAAAAAGGTATATACGTCTGCTACCTTATCCATGAGGGCCTTAAACTGTCAGTTTCATATGCTAAAATACCAACAGATTTTGTTATCACAATTGAAAAGTAAAATGTCACAACCTGAACAACCAGACTTGAATGAGTTGCAGGATTTGATGCATAGTGCAGAACACGTGGGTAAGCATACCTTACAATGTGGTTTTGATGCTCTAGAGGCCTCATGTAGAGCTGCTGTTACAGGATCAGTCATACGTAGGCATGCCTGGCTCAAGGAACAAGCCTTGCCTGATCATGTCAAAGCTAAATTACTAGACGCCCCTCTTCAAAAGGATGTACTATTTGGTGCTAATGCTGAGGAGGTATTAAGGAAAATGGAGGAAAAGGCTAAATCCATGCAAACTGTGAAAGAATTTCTACAGGTACAACCCCCACGTTTTAGTAGAAATTGGCCTTCCAAAAACTGGTCCTTTCCTGCCACGGACAGACCCCAAAGAGGCAGGTACAGGTGCCCGAGGGGCAGAGGACAATCCCAAGGATCGTTTAGAGGCAGACAATGGCAAGCTCCTACACAAAGAGGTGGTGAGGATAACTCGCAATCTTTCAGAAAGCAAACCCAATGACTTTCCCCTTTGCATGCCAACCAAGTCTCAAATGGCAACCCCCTTAGGAGGAAAGCTGGCATTATTTTCAAAAAATTGGCATATTGTCACAAAGGACAAATGGATCCTGGACATTATAAACAGAGGCTACAAATTCCATTTTCACACCCTTCCAAAAATGAGAGGCATGCCAAACCTGCCACACAAAGGGCAGAGGCACAAAGGCAAATTACAGATCTCATAAACATGAAAGCTATTCAAGAGGTACCTACGCATCTAACAAGGTCAAGGTTTTTATTCCAGGCTATTTCTGGTGCTAAGGAAGGGAAAAGATTGGAGACCTATTTTGGACCTATCCATCCTAAACACATTTCTACTCGTACCAAAATTCAAGATGCTCACTCTACAGCAACTTCTTCCCATGCTGGGCAAGGAGTCTTGGCTGGTAACATTGGACCTCAAGGAGGCATACCTGCATGTCCCAATCAGACAAAATTGCAGAAGGTACCTCAGATTTCTTGCAGGATCAACCCATTATCAATTCTCTGCATTGCCCTTTGGCTTATCTTATTCACGAAATGCCTGGCATCAGTAATTGCCTACTGCAGACTTCAAGGGATACAAATATACCCCTATTTGGACGACTGCCTGATCCAAGCGGACAGCAAGCACATTCTTATGAAACATCTGGCTTATGTAATAATGTTGTTGAACTCTCTGGGATACACAGTCAACAAAAAGAAATCAAGGCTAATACCCTCTCGGAAGATAATTTTCCTGGGTGCCAATTTGGACACAAACACTCAGATGGCCTACCTCACACCAGAGAAGCAGGGGCAACTAATTCAATACTTCAGAACACTAGCAAATTGCACCAGACTAACTGCAAGGAAAATCCTGCAGGCTCTGGGATTCATGGCATCTTGCATCTTACTAATCCCATGTGCAACACTGCATATGAGGAAACTACAGTGGTACCTGAAAAACATATGGTCTCAACACAGCCACAGTTTGGAAACAATAATACCACTAATTCCATGTCTGCAAAAGGAATTTCTGTGGTGGGCTCAAGCATGTCAAACAAACACAGGTCTTCCATTTAGCAAGCCTCAAGCAAATCAAGTCATCACAACAGATGCCTCGGACTACGCCTGGGGGGCGCACATGACAGATCGGTGCATTCAGGGCAAATGGTCCCAAAAAGAAAAGCACCTTCACATCAATCAAAAAGAAATGCTAGCAGTAATAAATGCTATTATAGCTTTCAAGGACCTTCTACAACCAGGTCAACTATTGATAAGAATGGACAACACCACAGTTACGTGGTACATAAACAGGGAGGAACACATTTTTACCCCCTATGCAGTCTGGCCATGTCACTTTGGAACATGGCCATGGACTTACAAATGGAACAAGCACAGTACTTGCCAGGCAAGTAAAACACGCTGGCAGACAACCTAAGCAGGAATATGACAAATCCACACGAATGGAAATTGCATCCAAAAGTTTTTACAGAAATAATCCAAGAATGGGGAAGGCCAGACATAGATCTCTTTGCCTCCCACAAAAATCATCAATTGACAAAATTCTGCTCAAGGATTTTCCATCCAAAGGCCTGGAGAGTGGACGCTCTGTCTTTCAGTTGGACATCAATGACAGTTTATGCCTTCCCACCTCTTCCTCTGCTGCCCAAAGTTCTATTGAAAACCAGAGCAGACAGACCAAGGATGATTCTCATTTCTCCGGACTGGCCAAGGCAACACTGGTACCCACTCCTGAGGAGCCTGAGTCATTCCCCACCATGGACCCTGCCTCTAATGCCTCTTCTTCTGACTCAGCACCGCTTCAAAACTCTTCACAGCCAGCTAAAAACACTCAATCTTGCCGCATGGAAGATTCCTTAGCATCACAACAGGCCCTACTCTCCAAGGAGGTGCAGGATGTCATTTTGGAGGCCAGAAGGCCATCAACTAGAAAAGCTTACTCCGCAAAATGGAAACGTTTTTGTGTCTGGAATGAGAAAAGGGGCCAGGATCCTGGAAAACATGAATTTACCTCAAATACTACAATATTTGGCTGAACTGCTAAGCAGTGGACTTTCATTCTCCTCCATCAAAATCCATGCCTCAGCCATTTCTGCAGAATACAACACTGATCCACCTTTATTCTCTCACCCTGTCTTAAGACCGTTCCTCAGAGGGGCTAAGAATTTAAGACCTCCAAGGAAACAACCAGTACCTGCTTGGGATCTTAATTTCATTCTGGAAAAACTGACCTTGCCTCCGCTTGAGCCAGCTGCCTCGTCAGATTTGCAATATTTGTCCTGGAAAACAGCTTTCCTTCTGGCTATCACCTCAGCTCGTAGAGTTTCAGAACTACAGGCTCTCATGGCTGGTCCAGCCTTTATCTTCCATCAGGACAGAGTTTCCTTACGAACCAACCCGTCCTTTATGCCTAAAGTGGTATCCAGGGTAGCTTTAAATCAGGCCATACATTTACCTACTTTTTATCCTAATCCTCAAAACAAAGGGGAGAGATTACTACATTCCTTGGACATCCACAGACTGTGTTATTATTTGGACAGAACAAAGCCTTTCAGAAAATCAGAACAGCTCTTTGTGGCCTATGCGGCAGGAGCTCAAGGAAAGCCAATTTCAAAACAGACAATCTCAAAATGGATAGCCCACTGCATACGCTTTTGTTATTCCTTTCATGGCAAAACTGTACCTACAGGCATTAGAACTCATTCCACCAGGGCCACAGCCACCTCTGCAGCCTTCCTCAGAGGAGTTCCTACCAAGGATATTTTGGAAGCAGCCACTTGGAGTTCTCTGCATACCTTCTCCAAGCACTACAACCTACCATTATACTCCAAATCTAGAGCAGGCTTTGCCACTGCAGTCTTGCAGGGCATTTTGGCTCTTCCTAGTTCCACCTAGTGCCTACCACCCCTTTCTTAGCTTTGGGATTCTACCCATCTGTTATGACTGCAGCTGTATGCACGGTGAACATAGTACAGTTTTGTACCTACCATAAATGTAGATGTTCGAGTGCTAATACAGCTGCAGTCCAGGGTTCCCTCCCTCCTTCCCCTCTTGGGACAGGCCTATAGGCTAACACATCCTCATACAACCTGATTGGGGTATTCATTTATGATGTATTTGCTTGCAACTACTGTATTTTTATTATATTGCACTGCATTATTACACTAATTTATGTATTGCCTTCCTTCTGGGGGCACCTGACATCTGGGGCAAGAAAAACTGAAGAAAATGGCGTTGGCTGGTTCCTTTATACCCTTGTCGCAATGACGTCAGGGAAGAAGCGACGACAACCGATGCAGGACCTAGACTTTGGAATTCGGCCGACCGAGGAACCGCCTGACGGCAGGAGAACCCATCTGTTATGACTGCAGCTGTATTAGCACTCAAACATCTACATTTATGGAAGGTACAAAACTGTACTTTGTGTGTCATCTCTTTCCACTTATTTGGAGAGCCAGTTGAAGCATTTGGCTCTGGGGTACTGTAGCTGAATCCACCCACCCTGACAGCTTCCACTTAAAAAAAGCTAAAAAGGCACACACTGATCCTGCTGCTGTCCAGCCTCCACTGGCTGTCTCCATCAGGTTGATGAAGAACCCAAGGACCGTAAGATGCTGATGTTGGCACACACTGCCCAGTTGGAGACTGATGTGGAGCTATCTACCTGCACATCCCCTGAGGCTGTGTATACATCTGATGCAGTTATAGTGGGAACCACGACTGATATTTCAGAGGCCTAGGGGGATTCCCCAAATACTTGTTAGGGAGGAGGTGTCTGGTACCATCTTTGAATCTAGATAGAGGTCTGAAACTCCTAGATTTGTCAAAGCTGAAATTCCTTTGAAAAAAGGCAGAAGACTAAGCATCCGTACAAAGAGTGGCAGGATTTTAGTCAGGCGCTTTTTCAGTGCTTTTATGGCTCTTAAGCCCCCCTCATGGAATATCTGTTCCTCCTCCTGTTCTCCGGATGTTCTTCATCTCACATTGCTGCAGTCCTTACACTTGGGGTAGTCCGCTGTCCTCGGTCGGCCCGAATATCAAAGTATAAGGCTGACGTCGGTCAAGGCGCATTTGACTGACATCAGGACGTCAGGGTACAAATGCGCATGACCGACGTCATATCCTCAGTCTTTTTTGCCGCATGGTCTGATGCAGAAGCAGTATTGCAAGTGCCGGTTGGCGTTCTGAAATTTTTCGTTTTCGGAGTTTCAGACCGAGTCAAAGTTGGCTAAGTACCCCGTTGGGAATATTTTAGTTTTTTCTTGCCTCAGTGGTTTACCGGATGTCAGAAAAAGTGAATAATTGTATTTCTTGTGGGAAACAGATACCACATAGAGACTATCATACTTTGTGTATTCCTTGTTTAGGGCCTGAGCACGACGTTGTTGGGTGTCGCTCTTGTGCTAGATTTAATAAGCGCACTATAAAGAGGAGATTAGATTGTGCCAGGTTAGTCTTCGGGAAGCGGTGCAATTATAAAATGCCGCCGGATGCTCGACGCCCTTCTTCAAGAAGCGCAAGGAAAAAGCAGTGAAGCCTAGGCTAGAAGAACGGTTGGTGCGGGACGCGTGTTCTTTAGAGGTGTCGGTGGAGCCGGTGGTTCCACCGGAGGTTTCTTTGGGATCCCAGGGAGAGACCTTGTTATTGCAGGATGTGGCCTCTCAGGAGGCAGGCCAGGGTGATGGGGCTTCTCAGGTTACTATACTCCCCTCCCTGCCTAGGGTGGTTAGGCCCTCTCCTTCTGTTTCCAAGGCTTCTCCTAGAGGCAGGCCAGGTTTAGCTTCAGTTGGTGTCACCCCTAGTTCTTCTGGAACTGTGCCCAAGAAGCATATGCTTAAAATGGCAGAAGATTTGATTACTCTGATTAGGGGTTCTTTGCCCCCTCCTGATAAGAGACCTAGGGTGGAGCCTGAGCTAGGGAGTTTTGAGCAGGCTCCAGATGTTTCAGAGTCTTCGGCTGAAGACTTGCAGGAGTACTCTCCTTATTCTGATTCTGATGTGGATGATTCTACTCCTTCTGCTTCTCCTCCTGAGGATTTTTCTTTTTCAGAAACACTTCATTCCATGAGGGAGCATTTTAAGTGGGAAGGTCAGGACTTCTCTGATTCCAGGAAAAGGCTTAGGGAATATTTGTTTTTACCCCAACATAGGCCTTTGGCTATACCTCCTGTTTTGGATGTAGTGGAAGATGTTTTTACAGAGGCTTCTCTTAATCCTGATTCTTTGCCTCCTGCTCCTGTTAAACCGGATAGGTATTACAGGGTGCCTGAAGTTCATAAGTATCTTTTTAAGAGTCCAAGGGCAGACCCAGAAACTGTTAGCCAGGGGCCTAAAGGTGTTAAGGCTTCTGTTGTCAAGAATCCGGTTCCTGCAGATAAAGAAGCCAGGGCCTTGGATAGATGGGGAAAGAAAGTTTATACTTCTTCCACTCTAGCTATGAGGGCTTTGAATTGCCAGTTTCACATGTTAAAATACCAAAACTATCTCCTTTCACAGTTAAGTCTAAGGTTGATGCTCTGGCGGAAGGTATTGATTGTAAAGAGTTACAAGATTTAGTACATGTTTCTGAACAGGTGGGTAAGCATTCTTTGCAATGTGGTTTTGATGCTGTACAGGCCTCGTCTAGGGTGGCTGCCACTGGGTCAGTTCTTCGCAGGCACGCCTGGCTGAGGGATCAAAATTTATCTGACCATGTTAAAACAAGGATTTTAGATGCTCCTTTACAATCTGATGTGTTGTTTGGTTCTCCTGTTGAGGCAGTTTTAAAGAAAATGGAAGACAAGGCTAAGTCTATGCAGACTGTTAAAGATTTTTGCAGGTTCAGCCTCCAA
This sequence comes from Protopterus annectens, assembly GCF_019279795.1. Taxonomy (NCBI): domain Eukaryota; kingdom Metazoa; phylum Chordata; order Ceratodontiformes; family Protopteridae; genus Protopterus; species Protopterus annectens. The sequence goes on along the minus strand of NC_056743.1, from coordinate 1,568,223,790 downwards.
AGTTTAGTAGGAATTGGCCTGCTAAAGGGTGGACGTATCCTTCTTATGATTCCCAGTCTAGGGGTAGATCTAGACGTGGTAGGGGCAGAGCTCGGGGCTCTTTCAGGCCTAGAACAGGGAGTTCTCCTGCACAGTCTTCAGGTGAGGGCAGGGGTCAGTCCTTTCGTAAACAGACCCAATGACCTACCTTTTCAGCTGCCAGAGCCTTCTCGTCTGGCAGCACCTTTGGGAGGAAGGTTGGCACTTTTCAAAGAAAATTGGAGTTTAATTACCCAAGACATTTGGGTATTGGATATCATACACCAAGGTTACAGGTTTTATTTCCATACCTTGCCTCCTTTCAGAGGCATGCCAGACGTTCCTCCTCAACAAAGAATAGAGGCTCACAAGCAAATTTCTCTGTTACTTCAACTAGGGGCCATACAGCTGGTCCCTATGCCAGAAGTGGGCCTAGGATTTTATTCTCGCCTGTTCCTAGTACCAAAGAAGGGGAACACGTGGAGACCAATTTTGGATTTATCTATCCTCAACACTTATCTGGACATTCCCAAGTTCAAAATGTTGACGTTACAACAGCTTTTACCTCTGCTGGGCAAAGATCATTGGATGGTAACTTTGGATCTCAAGGAGGCTTACCTTCATGTTCCTATCAGACTAAGTTGCAGGAAGTATCTGCTTTCGAGCTGGGACTTCTCACTATCAGTTCTCTGCATTGCCCTTTGGCTTATCTACTGCCCAGAGTGTTCACGAAAGTTCTGGCTCCAGTGATAGCTTTCTTCAGGCTAAAAGGAATACAGATCTATCCTTATTTGGACGACTGCCTGATTCTGGCTCAAGAAAGGGAAGAGCTTCTTCATCATTTGGAATATGTGATAGCAGTGCTAAGATGCCTGGGGTATTCTGTGAACGAAATAAAGTCCAGTCTAGTACCCTCTCAGGACATGTGCTTTCTGGGTGTAAGACTGAATACAGCATCCCAGATGGCCTTTTTAACCCCGGACAAACAAAAGAGTCTTTCCCTTTACTTCCATCAACTATCTCATCAGTCCGGGCTGACTGCAAGGACAGTCCTTCAAGCCTTAGGGTTCATGGCATCTTGTATTCTGGTGCTTCCCGATGCCAAGCTGCATATGAGGAAGCTGCAATGGTATCTCAAAAATGTATGGACACAGCACTGCCAGGATCTGGACACTGTCTTTCAAATAATACCTTGCATTCAAAAGGAATTTTTGTGGTGGGCTCAGGAATGTCACCTAAACAAGGGACTCTCTGTGACCCGGCCAGAGGCGAGTCAGATTTTAACGACAGATGCCTCAGACAAAGCTTGGGGAGCTCATCTAAATGGAAAGTGGATACAAGACAAGTGGCCTGCCAGACTATAACATCTACATATCAACCTGAAGGAGATGTTAGCAGTCCAGTTTGCATTGATAGCTTTCAAGGATTTACTTCTTCCAGGGCAGGTGTTGATTCTAACAGACAACACAACTGTCATGTGGTACATCAACAAGCAAGGGGGAATGCATTCTTATCCTCTATGCAGGCAAGCAATGATTTTGTGGGAGACTGCTCTCAGTTTACAGCTCAATCTTCAGGCAAGGTTTCTGCCAGGAGCACAGAACTCCTTAGCAGATGTGTTGAGCAGGCAATTATGGATCCCCACGAGTGGAAATTGGATCCTCATGTATTTCAGAAATTGACAGTGTCATGGGGAACTCCAGACATAGATCTGTTCGCTTCTCCACTAAACCATCAGCTGCCAAAGTTTTGCACAAAAAGGTTTCATCCCACAGCTTGGAAAGTGGATGCTCTTTCTTTCAATTGGAGCAATCTTCATGTGTATGCCTTTCCACCTCTGCCTCTCCTCCCAAAGGTACTTCTAAAGGTCAGACAGGACAAGCCAAGGATGATTTTAATAGCTCCAGATTGGCCTCGACAGCACTGGTACCCATTACTGAGAAGTCTGGCACGGAAGCCTCCATGGCCTTTGCCTTAGATTCCACACCTGTTGTCGCAGGAGGACAGCCATTTGCTCAATGTCAAACTTCACTCTCTTCACCTAACAGCCTGGCATATTCTGTTTTGAACCATAGAGGGTCTCAACTTCCACAACAAGTTTTGAATGTGATTTTGGAAGCTAGAAGGCCTAGTACAAGGAAAGTGTACGCAGATAAATGGAAGAGATTTTTATTTTGGAGTGCAGCAAAGGATTTTGATGTTTCTGAGCCTAATTTAAGTGTGGCTCTTCAATATCTTACTGAGTTACTGGACAAAGGTTTGTCCTTCTCTTCTATTAAGGTTCATGCTGCAGCAATTTCAGCTCACTATGAATGTGACCCTCCATTGTTTTCTCATCCTTTGTTCAAGCAATTTCTTAGAGGGGCAAAGAATATAAGACCCCCCTAAGAGCTCCTACTCCTGCTTGGGATCTCAATTTTGTGTTGGAGAAACTCACTCTACAACCTTTGAGCCTGCAGCTACTTCTGAGTTGAAATATTTATCATGGAAGACTGCCTTTTGTTGGCCATTACCTCTGCAAGAAGGGTTTCTGAATTGCAGGCCCTTATGGCGGTTGAGCCTTTCTTGATTTTCCATAAGGATAGGGTATCTTTGCGTACTAATCCTTCCTTTATGCCTAAGGTGGTTTCTAGTGTGGCTTTAAACCAAACTATTCATTTGCCTACTTTTTATGCAAATCCCCAAAATAAAGGGGAAAAGATTTTGCACACTTTAGATGTACACAGGCAGTTGCGATATTATTTGGACAGAACTAAAGGGTTCAGGCAGTCTCAGCAGTTGTTTGTTTCTTTTGCTTTGTGTTCTCAGGGCAAGCCTGTGTCAAAACAAACTATTTCTAAGTGGATTGGGTTTTGCATTGCTTTCTGTTATTCCCATCATGGCAAGGAGATTCCAGCTGGGATTAGGCCTCATTCCACTAGGGCTACTGCCACTTCGACAGCCTTTTTGAGGGGAGTGGCAACCAAGGATATTTTGGAGGCAGCTACTTGGAGTTCAATGCATACTTTCTCTAGGCATTATCACCTACCACTTTACTCTAAATCCAGGGCTGGTTTTGCCACTGCTGTTTTGCAGGGCATTTTGGCAGCTCCTGCTTCCTTGTAGTTTGGCCATCCTCCCTTACCTCTGCTTTGGGATTCTACCCAAGTGTAAGGACTGCAGCAATGTGAGATGAAGAACATAGTACAGTTTTGTACCTACCATAAATGTAGATGTTCGAAGATCCACATTGCTGCAGTCCAATTTACCCTCCCTCCTTCCCCTCTGTAGTTAGAGGTGGTTGTGTGGGTTGGGTTGTAAATATTGTGTATATTGTATATATTGTACATATAATTAGTGCAAGGGTGGTTGGTTGGTTGTTTGCTGTCTTTTTGTTTTGACCTTTATTTTTAGGGTCTTCTGACATCTGGGGCAAGAAAAGACTGAGGATATGACGTCGGTCATGCGCATTTGTACCCTGACGTCCTGATGTCAGTCAAATGCGCCTTGACCGACGTCAGGCTTATACTTTGATATTCGGGCCGACCGAGGACAGCGGACTACCCCAAGTGTAAGGACTGCAGCAATGTGGATCTTCAAACATTTACATTTATGGTAGGTACAAAACTGTACTTTTTTCCTCCTTCCAGACACCCGAAGAACTCTTGATTCCTCTGAAGACTTTAACTGTGGTGAAGGATCCATTGGCTTACTCCTCTCAGATCCACTCTCCCCTTGCCTGGGGGTGAGACTAAGATAATTCACTTTCGCCTGACTCTGCTATGGAGAAATTGTATTTTGTAGATATGGCAGTTCATACGGTTTTTAAGTGGGACTGTTCCCAGATTTCTGATGATCAAAAAAGTTACTATGAACTCTTGCAAATAGTTTATCATCTGCATTCTGCAGTCCCGCCAGTGAGGGCTGCCCTCCTAGATACTTTCACTGCAGCATCTGAGACCCCTGTCTCTCTGCCTCCTATCCCTGAGAAACTGGACAGGTCCTTTAATGTTCCTGAAGCTCAACAGGGTTTTTTATGCATAAAAAGCCCTTCTGATCTTGCTGCTATTTCTGTAGCCACTTATAAACCATCCATGTTGTGGTCATCTAAGTTTTTACCTTCTGATAAGGATAGCTGTGCCATGAGCATGTATGGTAAAGTATATACCTCTGTCACCTTACTTTCAGAACTATTGATTGTCAGACCCATATGCTAGGTATGTTATGTCTCTCCTCTCTCAACTTGGGAGCATTCTGGCTGATTTTCCTGATTCAGAGGTTGGTTTCTGCCTTTTCCTTGTTGAGTTCTGCTTCTCTGGTGGATCGCTATTCTGTTACATGTAGTTATGATGCTGCTGATTCCTTCTCTAGAGCAGCTACATCTGGATCTGTTCTGAGAAAGTAAAGTATACTTGTTTACACCTTCAGGCTGTCCCTGAAGACATCAATGATGGATTCCCTCTTAGACAGCCAGAATGTCTTTAGCACCTGCACAGTCTTGTATGGGAAAGAGGGCTTCTAGGAAAGTCTTCAAGATTAGCCTTCTCACAGACCTAAGAGTCAAGACTTCTTTTACTGAGAAATCTGCTTTTTTATATTCAACTGCTCCTGCCTTATGGCCCAGATTCCCCTGTCCCTCAGGTTGATTCTCTTCCTATTTAACAACAGATAACTGCAGACACTTGGGTACTTTCCATCCAAAATGGTTGTTTTATGGCCTAGAAGTCCATTTTTCCGTTCTCATGCCTTCATCAGACTCCTTACCAGTTTTTACATTTCCTTTTGGTTCTTCAGGAACTGGTGGTACAGGGAACTATTCAGCCTCTTCTCTTGTCTTAGCAAGGAACAGGTTTTTATTCCAGGATGTTTGTTTCCCAGGAAGGAGAGGTATTGGGGGCCCATTCTAGACCTGTCTTTTCTCAAAGCCTTTCTCAAGGTTCCCTCTTTCAGTATGTTGTTGCTTTAAGTACTTTTTTCTGTTTCCTTAAACTTTGTTGGTATCCTTGGATTTGAAGGGTACTTACCTCCACATTCCTGTTCACACTCTCTCCGGGTAATTTTTCTGTTTCTTCATTATTGGTTCTCTGCTTTGCCTTTTGGTCATTTAACAGCTCTAAGGGTGTTTACCAGATGGCTTGGCTCCTGTGGTGGCCTTCTGCAGACTTCAGGGAATTCAGATATTCTCTTACTTGGATGACCTTTTGATTAAAGCCACCTCTCAACAGCTGCTGCTTTAGAATCTACAGTTCACTGTGTTGCTTCTGCCAAGAGTGGGGTTCTTCCTCAGTCTCAAGAGTATGTGATGATTCCCTGTCAGGGCCAAGTGTACCTGGGTTATAGTATTCAGACCATTCCAATACTGACTTGTTTCCTGCCTCCCAATGTCCTCTCTCTGACTGTGTATTTCCAGTCTTCTCTTCTTTTTCTTAGTCCTTCCTGCAAGCAAATTTCTCTGAGCTCTGGGGTATGTGGCATCCACCATTCCTATCATTCTTTGCCAAACTCCACATGAGGAAATTTCAGTGGCATCTCACAACTGTTTGGCTCCAGCACTGCCACTCTGTAAATTGTCAGTTTCCCCTCTTGCTTTGTTTCAGGCTCAAGCTCCGTTGGTGGATTCACCAGATTTCCCTGAATCCAGGTCTGCCTTTTCAGGTTCATCTCGCTGCTACTTAGGTGCTGTAAAGGAATACTTCCAATCTTGGTTGGAGAGACTTCTCCAATGCCCTCAGTCCAGGGTCTTTGTAGACATCAACTATCAGATCATATTAACATCAAGGAGATGAGAGATTTACCTCTCCAAGCTTTTCACTCCTTTTGGGTTCTGGGTCCTTTAAAGGGTTGTAATGACAAAACTACAGTCATGTAGTACATCAACAAGCAAGGGGGCACAAAATGATTTTGTCTGCCTTCACTTGGTTCTTCAGGCATTCTGCACTCCTTCAGAGCAAATGCTGGTGGCAGACTCTCTGAGCAGGTCCAGGACAAATTCTTATAGATGCTTCACAAGGAGGTGTTTCTGGACATTGTACATTGGTGAAGTATTACTCAAGTAGATCTTTGTCTCCCCTCTGAACAAAACTTCCCCAGTTCTGTTCATGAGAGCCAAGTCCTCTGGCTTAGAAAGTGGATGCCACATCTTTCTTGAAGGGGATGCTTCTGTATGCCTATTCCCCTCTTATTGTACTACCAAAGCTCTTGCACAAGATCATGTGAGATGCACCCAGAATCTTTCTAGTGACTCCCTTTTGGCCCAGTTAGCTCTAGTTCCCCCTTCTATTTCATTTGGCTGGGGGCAGTCATTACAAGTTACCTCAAAAGATGGATCTTCTCACAATAGACGAGGAATTTTTCATTCAACCTTCCTGGCTAACCTTTCGATTGACACTTTGTGTGATAAGGGTCGATTCCTTTTAGGCAGCAGTTTTCTGAGGACATGATTCAGGTTTTGCAAGAGGCCAGAAAGCCCAAAATGGAAAATATTTTATTTGGTGTCTCGAGCATGACTTGGGGAACCCCCCCCCAAATGGGAGACCCTACAATAATTTTTTTATGTGAGTTGCTGAATTCTGACTTGGTATATTTGTCAAAGTTCATTTGTCAGCCACTTCTGCTTTACTGCCTCTAAATTCATCTTTGGCTTCTAGTTTTGAAGTCAAACCATTTTTAAAAGGCACCCTTTATGTTTGACCTTCAAGAAAGCTTATTCCTGCTCTTTGGGATCATAATTTTGTTCTTGAGAAATTAACCCACTCTCCTTTTGAACATGCAGTCTCTTCTTCCCTCCAACATTGTACTTCTCTGTTCTCCCAAGAAGGTCTGTAATATTCAAGCACTCAGGATGGTCCACCTTTTTTGGCCAGGGTGTCTTTCATACCAATCAATGTTCTTTGTGTGTTTCACTGTTGCAGTCATTACATTTGGGTAATCTGGCAGGTTGCCCTCAGTCGGCCTGAATTCCAAAGTCTTGGGTCCTGCGTCAGTTGCTGTCTTTTCTTCCATGACGTCAGGTCGTCAGGGGTATAAAACATGCAGCAGACGACATTTTCTTTAGTCTTTCTTGCTGTGCAGTGCCCGAAGCAGCAGCACTTCACAAGTACTGGTCGGCCGACTACTGAAATTTTCGAGTTTGAGTTTCAGAACCGAAGTCTTCACTAAAGCTAAGTACCCCGTTGGAGAAACTTTTTTTCTTGCTCCTTACCAATGTCAGAAAAAGTTAATTGTATTACTTGTGGGAAGCAAATACCTCATAGGAATTTCGATTTATACTGTATCCCTTGCCTAAGCCCTGATCACAACGTGCCTGGCTGTCGGTTTTGTGCTAGATTTAACCAACGCACTATTAAGCGTCTGTATATTTTTGCATCAAAGTATTTCGGAAACAGATTTAACTACCCAGAAATGTCTTCGGATAACAATCCGACTACCGGAGTGCATAAAAAATGCAAAGAAAAGGACAGAGAAAGACAGTCGAGATCCAAAACAGACTACGAAGCTTCTAAGCCAGTCACTGGTTTGCCGGTACTCAGTGAGGCGCTTTTGCAGCCCCTGATACCTGCTACCATAGAGTCGCAGGCCTCTACCAACACATGTAGAGTCTGGCATGCCCCAAGATACTCAAGGTATTGGACCGACGAATGTCTCCCTCGGATTGGTCCGGAGCTGCTGAGCAGGCACTGGCTTCTGAGGGTGTATTCAGACCTCAACATTTGTATATCAAACCGTCGACAGCTGCAAAACCAAAGATAAAAGCAAATTCTAAAACTAAACAAAGATGCACGAGCCACGTGCACATGCCTCTATGCTTAAAAAACAGATGATCAAAATGGCTGAAGATCTCATTACCTTGATCAGGGGTACCCATCCCCCTCCAGATAAGAGGCCTATGCAAGACACTGATTATGAATCTTCAGATCAGGTTTCTATTTCTTCTGATCAGGAATTATCTATTCCTCTCTGAGGATTCTGATGCAGAGGAGTCTATACCATCTGCATCTCCTCCTGAGGAACCTTGCATACTTTGAGGGAGCATTTTCACTGGGAGTCAAGACTTCTCAGAATCAAAAAAGAGGCTCAGGGATTTCCTTCTCCCTCAGCACAGGCCTTTAGCCATTCCCCCTGTTTTAGACATTGTGGATGATGTGTTTTCTGAGTCAACTTGATCCCTGACTCCTTACCTCTGGCTGCCAGTAAGCCTGACCATTATTATAGGGTCCCTGACTCTCATAAATTTTTATTTAGAAACCCTGCTGCTGATCCTGAAACTATTCCACAGGGTCCAAAGGGGGAGTTAAGGCCTCAACAGCAAAAAAATCCTACCCCCTCGGACAGAGATTCAGGAGCACTGGACAGATGGGGAAAAAAGGTTTATACATCTGCAACCTTGGCAAATCAGGGCCTTAAACTGTCAATTTCATATGTTTAAGTACCAACAACATGTTATGGGACTGCTGAAATAGAAAATTATGTTGGATTTCAGAATGTGCAGAAAATAAAGAATTGCAGGAATTATTGCATGCAGCAGAACAAGTTGGAAAGCATATTTTGCAGTTTTTTTTTGTTTTGTTTCCTTAGAGGCCTCCTGCAAGGCCGCAGTTACTGGATCTGTGGTTAGTAGGCATGCCTGGTTAAAGGAACAGAATTTGCCTGATCATGTTAAAGCTAAATTGCTAGATGCTCCTTTACAGCATGATTCTCTGGTATTAAGGCAGAAGAGGTTTTAAAGAAAATGGAAGACTAAGCTAAGTTTATGCAAACTGCTAGACTTCTTATTGGTCTTTTCTCATGTTAGACAGAGCTCAAATGGGCAAATCCAGACGCCCTAAGGGTTCCAGATACCAGGTGCAAGATTCATACAGGTCAAAGTAATGGGGCACTTCTACCTCCAAATCTGGAGGAAATAAAGTGTAAACCTACAGAAAGCAATCCTAATGTCTTCCCTCTGCCTACTCCAAGCACTTATCTTTTGGCAGCACCCATAGCACTTTTTGCTCACTATTGGCAGTTGATAACCCAGGACAGGTGGGTACTAAACATAGTATCACACAGATTCCATTTCCACGCCTATGGCAAATGGTTGGCCAGATCTGCCACAAAATCAATGGGCAAAGGCACAGAAACAGGTTACGTCCCTCATGGATATGGGGGCCATTCAGCCAGTACCAGAACAGGAAAAAGGACAAGGTTTTTACTCAAGACTGTTCTTGGTACCCAGAAAGGATAAGGCCTGATGACCAATACTGGATTTATCAATTTTGAACACCTACCTGGACATTCCAAAATTCAAGCTGCAGACTGCAGCAGCTTCTGCCCATGCTGGGCAAGAATGCTTGGCTGGTGACAGACCTAAAAGAGGTATACCTGCATGTCCCAATAAGATAATCGTGCAGAAGATACCTCAGATTCAAGGCTGGCTTAATGCATTACCAATTCTCTGCACTGCCCTTTGGCTTATCTACTGCGCCCAGGGTCTATACAAAGTGCCTGGCACCAGTAATTGCTTTTGCAGGCAAAATATACAAATATATCCTTACTTAGACGACTGTCTCATTCAAGCAGAGAACAAGGACATTCTTCGACACCTGGCGTTTGTGAAAAGGCTACTAGCATGCCTAGTGTACAGAATAAACGAAAAGAAATCACAACTGGTACCCAGTCAAAATATAACATTCCTGGGTACAAGCTTGAATACAACTACCCAGATGGCTTACCTCACGCCAGACAAGCAAAGGCAACTGACTACTTACTTCAAACTAATGGCAACAAAGACCCAGTTATCTGCAAGACAAATTCTGCAGGCTTTGGGCTTCATGGCATCCTGCATCCTACTAATTCCATATGCAAAACTGCATATGAGGAAACTTCAATGGTACCTGAAAAGATTCTGGAGTCAACATTCTCACAAGTCTGGAAGCAATGATTCCTCATATTCCCTGCCTACAACAGGAGTTTCTATGGTGGGCAAAGGCATGTCACCAGAACATGAGACGGGCCTTCACTCTTCCCTCCTGCCAGCCAAATCTTCACAACAGACGCATTGGATTATGCCTGGGGGGCCCACATGGTAGGAAGATGCATTCAGGGCATATGGACCCCAAAACAAATGCATCCTGCATATCAGTCAGAAAGAGATGCTAGCAGTTCAAAATGCCCTAACCGCATTCAGGACGTACTTCATCCAGGACAACTACTGATAAAGACGGACAACACCACAGTATTCCCTATTTTCTCTCTTCCTTCTGGCCAAAGGGTCTTTCATCATCCTTTTCCTCCCTTCTTGGGGGAAATGTATTGTTGCTTTTCAATGGGTTTGATCTAGTTTTTCTGGGGCACTTCAGTTCTGAAGATTAGGCACTTGTGTGTCACGTGTACCTTATGACTTGTACATAGGACATACAACACCAGAAATATGTAATGGCTTTAGTATGCTGGCCAGCTCTTCACAGCAGGATGTAACAAAAAAGAATACTGCTCTTTAAGTAGGGAATGTAATACAAAGGTTCCTGTAAAGAAGGCTTTAGATAGTCTTAAGGGTGCAATGAGTGTGTGATTCTCACTAATGTGAAAGAGGATATGGCCATTAATTGCTTTAATAGTGGAATAGCTGGCTCCATTCTGAAAAATAGGCAAGAAATTCCATGATTGCTGGAGGAGAAAGAAAAAGGATCAAGATAATGTTCAACTTCCCATATGGAGAATCTTCCATTTGTTTTTGTAAATCTTAAGTGTAAAAGATTTCTGGGAAGAAGGATATGCACAACTGAGGATGAAAACCTGGATTGTGTAGCCGTCGTTGGAATTGGAGAAGCTATGCAGTTAAATTGAGGGATTAAATGTCTGAGTGAGGTGACCCTGATGGGTGAGTAGATCTGAAGCAGAGCCCAGTACCCAGGGAGGGTACTAAATGAGGCCAGAGGAAGGGGAACAATATTTGTTGAGGCTAGTAGAGGGCTATGTGAATTAACATTGGTAATATCTTGCACAATTATACTTTAAGTGCTCTGTGGTTTATGGCAGCCTTCATTTCCATGATTCCATTTGCTAAACTTCACACAAGAAAGATCTAATGCTATCTAAAGTTTCTCGGGTCTCAACATTGCCATCCATTGAATATCCAGATCCCTCTACTTTCCTTTCTAAAACAAGTTGCAGTGATGGAGCTCTCAGGTGTAGCTGGATCCAGGACTGCTATTCAAACTAACTGTTCCTACTAAGAAACTGCACAAAGATGCATAAGAACTAGCCTGGGGCTGCTTCAGCTGGCTCCTTAGCAGTTCAGGGTTAGTGGGCTCCCAAACAAGGGAAGGAGCACATCATTGTGAAAAATGAGGGCATTTATTCAGAATTTACAGGTATTCTGTTTTGTGTAACCGAGGTGGTCTCAGGATTTTCATAGACAGCGCAACTATAATGTGGTATATGAAACTGGGATGAAGTCCTACCAGTTATGCAGACTGGCTTTTCTGGTGTAGGACCATGCTATAAAAGCAATTTTGTCCCTGCAAGCAGTTTACATTCCTTCCCAGGACAAGGTTCTGGCAGTTTCATAACCCTTCTAAATGGATGTTTTACAGAGAGGTCATCTTGGACTTGGTTCACAAATGGGTCTATTTGCTTCCACTTTAAACAGTTCAGGCTATTTTGCTCCAGGACTAGTACCCAGGCCTTGGAGAATGGACACAATGTCTGTCATGGGAGGGAATTCCTTTATGCCTTCCCACTACTGCCCCAATCCCGAAGGTTCTGTTAGATTCAAAGGAACAGATCAAAACTCTTGCTGATGAGTCCCTTTTGGCCCAAGCAGCATAGGTTCCCCCGTCGTCATCTGAGCTGGGGTCATCATTACAAGTTACCCTATAGAATGGACTTGCTGACACAGAAAAGGTTTTCTTCATCCCAACTTGCTGCACTCAACCTTGCATTGTGGATGATGAGATTTTAGCCCTTTTTTTAAACACCAGTGTTCTGAGGACATTTTCCAGAAGGCGAGAAAATCAACTGCTAGCAGATTCCATCTATCCAAATGAAAAAAAAAAGTTTCTATCTGATGTCAAAAACAAAGATAATACATTTCAAACTAGGATTCCCACTGTTCTTTCATACTTTTGTGAGCTGTTAAAGAGCTGGTTTAGTATGTTCCTCTCTCAACCATTTCTCCACATATGCCCCTTGATCTACCCTTGCTTTCTAGAATTGATGAGAAGCAGTTTCTCAAGGGCATCTTTCATTTGAACCTGTCTGTCTTTCCTCCCTCCATGAGACCTTAACTATGTCTTGGAAAAGCTTTATACATTCACATTTCATGCTAGCTGCTTTTATATTCTGCTAGTGACCTTTACTACTACTGCCAGAAGGGTTTTCTGAGCTACAAGCCCTAATGGTCTCTACCCCACCCCCTCCTCTTAGTTTTCATAAGGATATGGTTATCCTTTAGGGTCAGGCCTTCCTCCATGCTTGGTGATTGAGTTGTCTGTCAACCAAGCTATTAGTCTACCTTCTGTCTTTCCTAACCTGCACAGTAAAGGTGATACTTTTGCATTCTTTGGATGTGTTTAGGCAACTTGGATTATTTTTGGGCAAGACAAAAGATATTATGAAGATATACCAGCTGGTTTGTATCCTTCTAGGAATCCAAGCTGGGTAATCTGTTTCCAAACAATCACCAACTAGATTTCCAAGTCCATATCCTTTTGTGGCAAGTCCTTATTCTTTCCAGTTAAGGCCCATTCCTTTAGAATTCTTTCTTTTAGAGCCTTTTACAAGAGAATTGATTGCAGGGCTATTTTAGAGGTAGCCACTTGGTCATCTGTACACAGTTTCACAACACTGTACATGATGCTTGCTTTCTGTAGATCTAGAGATGTTCTTCATGTTTCACTGTTGCAGTCATTACATTTGGGGCAGGGTTGCCCTCAGCTTGATTAACAAAGTCTTGGGTCATGTGTTGGTTGCTGTCCCTTCTTCCATGACGTCAGGGGTATAAAACATGCAGCCGACGTCATTACATCAGTCTTTCTTGCAGTGCGGTGCCTGAAGCAGTTCGCAAGGGCCGGTCGGCCGACTCCTGAAATTTTCATTTTTGAGTTTCAGAACCAATGTCTTCAACTAAAAGTTAAGTACCCCGTTGGGGAAACTTTTTCTTGCTCCTTACCGATGTCAGTAAAAGTTAATAATTGCATTACTTGTGGGAAGCAAATACCTCATAAGCATTTTCATTTGTACTGTATTCCTTGCCTAGGCCCTGACCATGATGTACCTTGCTGTCGGTTTTGTGCTTTATTTAAGCAGCGCACTCAGTCGTCGGTACATTTTTGCTTCTAAATATTTCGGTTCTGTTTAATTATCCAGAAATGTCGGTTAACCATCCTACTACTGGAATACAGAAAAAACGCAAAGAAAGAGACAGGCCGTTGAGGTCCAAAACTGCTGATGACGCTTCTCCTAAGCCAGTCACCAGTTCACCAGTACTCAGTGAGGCGCTTTTGCAGCCCCTGATACCCGCTTCTTCTGATTTGCAGGCCTCTACTGAGACCCATTCGGAGTCCGGTATGCCGCGGGATGCTTTACCTATGGAACCTGCTGATGTCTCTACGTTGGATGGGTCCGGAGCCGCTGTGCAGGCACCGGCTTCTGAGGGTGTATTAAGGCCTACAGACTTGCATATTAACCCAACTCCACCATCAATACCAAGGCCTAATTCTCGATATATGTCTAAAAAAATGATGCCCAGGGCCACACGTTCAGGCCCCTATGCCTAAAAAATAAATGCTCAAAATGGCTGAAGATTTAATTACTCTAATCAGGGGTAGTCAACCCCCCCCCCCCTTTCCAAGAGACCTAGGGCTGAACTTGGCTATGAATCTTCTGAACAGGACTCTTTCTTCTGACTCTTCTAATGACCTGGATTTGTCCATACCTACTTATGAGGATTCTGATGCAGAGGACTCCATTCCCTCTGCTTCTCCCCCTGAGGATTTTTCTTTTGGGGAATCTTTGCATACCTTAAGGGAGCATTTTCACTGGGAAAGGCAGGAATTTTCTGAATCCAAAAAGAGGCTTAGGGATTTCCTCCTTTCTTCCTCAGCATAGGCCTTTGGATATACCTCCTGTACTAGACATTGTTGATGTGTTGTCGGAATCAAGTATGGCCCCTGATTCCTTGCCTCCGACACCTAGTAAACCAGACAGATACTACTGGGTTCCTGAGTCCCACAAATTCCTTTTCAAAAATCCTGTTGTGGACCCAGAAGCTATTTCTCAGGGGCCCAAGGGCATTAAGGTGTTTCTACTGCTAAAAATCTTACCCCTTCTGATAGAGACTCCGGGGCGCTGAATAGATGGGGTAAAAAGGTTTATACTTCTGCAACATTGGCAATCAGGGCTTTAAACTGTCAACTCTATATGCTAAAATATCAACAGCATATAATGGGACTGCTTAAACAGAAAATGGTTAATTTCTGACTGTGTGGAAAATAAAGATTTACAGGATTTATTGCATTCAGCTAAACAAGTTGGAAAACCTACTTTGCAATGTGGTTTTGATTCTTTGGAGGCCTCTTGCAGGGCTGCTGTTACTGGGTCTGTGCTTAGAAGGTATGCTTGGCTTAAGGAGCAATCTCTGCCTTATGTTAAAGCAAAACTGTTGGATGCTCCTTTGCATCAGGACCGTCTGTTTGGCAATAAGGCTGAAGAAATTCTAAAAAAATATGGAAGATAAAGCTAAATCTATGCAAACTGTGAAATATTTCTTATAAGTACAACCTCCTAGATTTAGTAGGCACTGGCCTAAGAACTGGTCCTTTCCAGCTCCTTCCAGAGCCACTCAAGCCAAACCCAGACACTCCAAAAGCACCAGGTTTCAGTCCCAAGGGAATCTCGGAACTAAGCAATGGGGTGCTTCCACTTCCAAATCTGGAAATAAGACACCACCCTATGGTAAACGGTCTCAATGATTTTCCTTTAAAATTACCAAGCACTTACCTCTCAGCCACCCCTTTGGGGGGGGGACTGGCTCTTCATGCATAAAACTGGCAACTTATAACCCAGGAATACAGATTTCATTTCCACACATTGCCAACTCCAGGCGGGTGGCCAGACCTGCCCCCAAAACAGTGGGCAGAGGCTCATAAGCAAGTACTTTCCCGCCTAAACATGAGGCTATTCAACTAGTATCAGAAGAGGAAAAGGGACAAAGTTTCTATTCCAGACATTTCCTGGTACCCAGAAAAGACCAGTCACTGTGTCCAATTCTGTACCCGTCTACTCTAAACACCTTTCTGGACATTCCAAAATTCAAGATGGTGACTTCAGTTACTTTCTATGCTAGGCAAGGATGCCTGGTTGGCAACTCTAGATTTAAGAGGCTTACCTGCATATCCCAGTTGGGGAATCTTGCAGAAGATACCTACACTTCAAAGCAGGCTACTTGCATTATCAGTTCTCTGCACTGCCCTTTGGCTTGTCTACTGCGTCCAGGGTATTCACAAAGTGCCTGGCTCCAAGAATTGCATTTTGCAGGCAAAGAAATATTCAAATATATCCATACCTGGACGATTGTCTAATTCAGGTAGAAAACCAGGCCGCTCTTCTAAAACATCTGGCGTTTGTAAAAAGAGTTCTAACTTGTCTAGAGTACACCATGAACGAAAAGAAATAACTGGTACCCTCTCCAAAAAATACATTCCTGGGTGCAAGCTTGAATACAACTGCCCAGATGGCTTTTCCTTACGCCATACAAGCAAATTCATTTGGTGACTTCCTTCAAACAGGTGGCCACAAAAACCCTGCTATCTGCAAAACAAATACTGCAAGCCTTGGGGTTCATGGTCTCCTGCATTCTTCTAATTCCATATGCAAGACTGCATATGAGGAAACTTCAGTGGTACTTAAAAAGTTTTTGGAGTCAACATTGTCACAGCCTGGAAAACAATGATTCCTATCATACCTTGCCTGCGCCTAGAGTTCCTATGGTGGGCAGAGGCCTGCCACCAAAACAAGGTACTGCCATTCACACCACTCCCTGCCGCCCAAACCCTAACTACAGGCGCATCAGACTATGCATGGGGGGGCTCATCTGGCAGGGAAGTGCATTTAGGGCAAATGGAGCCCAAATCAAATGCACCTTCATATCAATCAAAAAGAAATGCTAGCTGTACAGAATGCTCTGACAGCCTTCAAGCACTACCTTCATCCAGGACAACTAATGGTAAAGACGGACAACACCACGGTTTTGTGGTACATAAGCAGGGGCGTACACATTCCTACCCCCTCTGCAGACTAGCCATGGCATTGTGGAACACGGCCTTGAGTTACCAAGTACAACTACAAGCTCAATTTCTGCCAGGAAAGCTGAATATTCTGGCAGACAAACTAAGCAGAAATCTCATGGACCCACACGAATGGAAACTGGAACCACGGATTTTCAACATGTTGACATGGGGGAGCCCAGACATAAATCTTTTTGCCTCACCCCAGAACTACCAGTTGGACAAATTTTGCACAAGAACTCCTCCCAAAACAGCCTGGAAAGTGGATGCTCTGTCCTTCAGCTGGAAAAACCTATCAGTCTATGCCTTTCCTCCTCTGCCTCTGCTCTCCAAAGTCCTACTAAAAGTCAAACAGGACAAACCAAAAATGATTTTGATTGCTCCAGTCTGGCCACGCCAGCACTAGTACCCACTCCTGCACAGTGTATCACAAATTTCTCCATAGCACCTGCCTCAGACACCTTCCTTACTGTCTCAGCAGGCGAACCAAATTCCGCACCCTCCGCTCCAAATATTGAATCTTGCAGCTTGGCTAATCATTTAAATTCCTCCTTAGCATCTCTCAGCAAATCTGTGATGGATGTCATTTTGGAGGCGAGAAGACCTAGTACTAGAAAATCTTATGCTGACAAATATGCTGTGCCTGGAATCAATCTCAAGGGATGAGCACTGCAGCACCCAATTTACCTCAGATTTTGCAATACTTAACTGAGATGCTTCACAAGGGGCCTGTCTTTTTCCTCCATTAAAATCCATGCCTCAGCCATTTCAGCTCATGTCAACACAGAACCACCCCCCTACTCTCATCCTCTGCTAAAGCAATATCTCAGAGGGGACAAAAACTTGAGACCACCCAGGAGAGCTCCAACCCCTGTCCGGGACCTTAACTTTGTATTGGAGAAACTCACTCTACCTCCTTTCGAGCCAGCTGCTACTGCAGACTTAAAATTTATTTTCTGGAAAACAGCCTTCCTTTTAGCAATCACTTCAGCTAGAAGGATATCTGAATTACAGGCCCTTATGGCAGTGGAACCTTTCATCATCTTTCATGCGGACAGGGTGTCACTCGGGACCAATCCATCCTTCATGCCCAAGTTGGTATCCAGTGTGGCTCTTAATCAGTCCATTCATTTGCCCACTTTCTTTCCTAATCCGCAGAACAAGGGGGAGCGGATTCTGCATTCATTGGATGTACCCAGACAACGTAGATTCTACTTGAACAGGACTAAATCTCGAAGAAAATCTGAACTGCTGCTGGTAGCATTTGCTGCTGCAGGGGCAGATGGGAAGGCTATTTCAAAGCAAATTATTTCTAAATGAATAAGCCATTGCATTCATTTCTGCTATAAGCACCATGGAAAACCTATCCCCCAGGGGGTCAGATCTCATTCCACCAGGGCTGCATCTACTTCTGCAACCTTTCTCAGAGGTGTTCCTACCAGGGATATTTTAGAAGCTGCTACTTGGAGTTCAGTTCATACTTTCACCAAGCATTATCACTTACC
Organism: Protopterus annectens; assembly: GCF_019279795.1. Lineage (NCBI taxonomy): Eukaryota > Metazoa > Chordata > Ceratodontiformes > Protopteridae > Protopterus > Protopterus annectens. The sequence continues at coordinate 1,568,206,023 of NC_056743.1, read as the reverse complement.
AATTTTCTCTAAATCCAGAGCTGGCTTTGCCACTGCTGATTTGCAGGGACTTATAGCTGGTCCTAATGCTATATAAATCCATCCTCCCAACCATAGCTTTGGGAATCTACCCAAATGTAATGATTGCAACAGTGAAACACGAAGAACATAGTACAGTTGTGTACACTTACCATAAATGTAGATGTTCGAGTGTATTCACTGTTGCAGTCCTGGTTACCCTCCCTCCAGCCCCGTTTTTCTCTTACTATACCCCTATTTTCCTTTACTATGTTTAAAACCTTTTTGGTGTATTTGCTTTTGTTTGGAGGTATATTTTTGTGTTTTTAATTACTTGTATATTTTGCTCCCCATTTGGGGGGCACCTGACATCTGGGGCAAGAAAAACTGATGTAATGGCATCGGCTGCATGTTTTATACCTCTGATGTCATGGAAGAAGGGGCAGCAACCGACGCAGGACCCAAGACTTTGTTAATCAGACCGACTGAGGGCAACCTGCCAGCAGATTACCCAAATGTAATGACTGCAACAGTGAATACACTCTAACATCTGCATTTATGGTAAGTGTACACAACTGTACTTTCCTTTTGCAATATATCTGCTATCTGGATTGATTGACAGCTCCCCTGGTCCATCCATCTTTTCTAACTTAAGCTGCTGTGTGAATCACTGAAGGATATGGTAAATTCTAACAGAACTGTGCTATAACAGTAGATGCTCTTCTGATCAGTGTTGCAGAAGTACTTCCCACCCTCCTTCCTTTTCCTACTGTTTAGCCTTTGGAGTTTCGTGGATGGAGGGTGAAGCATTTCCATGCTTCCATCCTTTTAGTTGGCACTAATCCTTTTTCTAGCACTCTCCCTCAGTTGTCTCCAGGCTTAGAGAGAAGTATTTCAAGCTTGTGCATCCATATATGTATCCTTACTCCTGCAGACTTAGGTCTTACATCAGATGTATTACTAAGGGAGGTCCCAGGTTACCTCAGTTTAGGTATCCCATTAGTATTAGAATACAGCACCAGTGATCAGTAAGACATCGGTTAGGCAAGTTCTTACACAAGTGTACTTCCATAAATGATGGAACAAAAAATGTATAGCCCAGTGTGTGTATCTTTCCCATTGCCTTTTTGTTGGTACACAAACACTTAACTGGGTAGCAGAAGGAACTGGCTGAAGTAATGCTGTGCATGCTGACAGTAGTAGGTGGCATGGACCCTCCCTACAGCAGTGAAACACTTGTTTTGTACTTCACCATTAACACACACGTATATTACCCGTTCACACTGAGTGCTAATATGTAACTGTAACTGGCTAGTAGAAAGCGAAGGTGACAGTAGTAATGCCTTTCAGCTTGCTGCTGTAGTATACTGTAACTGTACAATACTGATGTGAGCTTATAAAGAGGTAGGTGGTGTGTGCTGGTGAGGGTGAGATTGCAAAGATTTGCATTTCTGTACTTGGTGACAGCAGTGGAATGTCTGCAGATACCAATCTTTAACACTATATATATATATATATATATTTTTTTTTTTTAGTAAGACATTGTAAATACTATAGTGATGTGAAGTAAAACCATAATGGAAAGCAAGATGTAGCAAGGAAATGAATGGTAAAATAAAATGTACATCGAACAGTGGAGCCACTGCATTGGTATTGAAGTGATATAATGCACTTTTCCTACTGGATGGGGGTCAGAATTTCAATGACGTCCCAAGATATGTATATAATCTTTGTTACATGCCCTTGAGCTTTAGTCTGGTGACTTGGGGAAAGCAATTTGAATGGGTAGTGCTGTATTACAGCAGGTCACTTGACTATATGTGATTAAATAACAGTTGGGTTCAATTACTTTAATCTACAAGCTGCCTTAAGTGCAAATTTACTTTAGCTACTTTGACTAAAATACACTGTAGTTTAGTTGTGATCAACAAGGGCAACTCTTGTGCAAAATGGTGTCCTGGATATAGGACTACTTGGCACCTCCTGCTTGCCCATTGGTTCCTGTTGGCACCACCCCAAGTGTGCTTCTACAATATCTGGACAGGTAATGTTCTTGGCACATTTATTTGAAAAAACCTGAAGTAAAACCATCAGTTTGACGCATCCTGAGTAAGATTTCAAGCTTGGCATGCTCTTTCCGGGAAGAGCGAAGTCATGGCCAAGGCTTTAAAAGTCAAACTAGACAAGACTAATAGTTCCCAATAAACTTTTGCTAGAATACATGCAACATGTCTTGCAATTTTGCTTCTTTTTACCCTGCCACAAACATAACTACCCTTCTACTTTTAGATATGGATGAAAGTGAAAGAACAAATAGCCATGGGTAAGTTGTTACTGTCCTACATATGCACAGCATGCATCCTCACCTTTGCCGGTAAAAGACAAGCCCACCTCTGTACCATTGGATGAAAGCAAAAACATAATGATAACATTTTAGCTTATTGTCAAATGTGTGTGTACTTGAGTATAAATAATGCCTGTATCCATACACCAAATAGTAGCTATGTTTATAAACATTCGATTGTGAGGAAAGTACTGTGATGGTCTGTAATGCATTTCAGTTTGTTGCCTGAGAAAGAGGTACAGTCAGATACATTTGAATGTAGGTTTTCATGCAGTCCTCCGTTGCATAGGATTGTTTCTTCTGCAAAGAAAATAGGCCTAGCATTTGTCCCCTACTAGAGGCCCCTACAGGGTGGTGGCAGGCCTTCATGGCACTCGAACCATCTGTCAGGCTGCTCTCAAAAAAGGATTAGGGCCAATGATTCATCTGATAAATTTTCCTCTGACATAGAGAAATCTCTGGATTATTCTACACAAATTCCTTCTCCCTAGGCATGTTTCCCCTGAAGAGGAATCAGTCTGTGCTGACTCCTCTATGGAAGAGATCCTTTGGTGAAACTCTCCTGAAAATGAGAGAACACTTTAAATGGGATACTTTCCAAATTTCTGAAGTCCAGAAAAGATAGCTTCTACAAGGTGATGTCCCTGGCCCCTCTGCAATACTGCCTGTGCATCCTGTATTTCCGGAAACCTTTCACAGTGCTTCACAAACCCCAGATTCCCAGACCTCGGCCCCAAGAAGCCAGACCACTTCTACAAGGTCCCTGAAGATTGTAAATTCCTCTTCAGGTGCCCTGCTGCAGACCCAGCAGTAATTTCTCTAGCTACAGACAAACCTTCCACAGTGCTTCCCTCCTCCAGTCTTCTCCCATCAGACAAAGAGAGTAGAAACCAGGTAAAGCTTATACATCAGCCACTTTGGCTTTCAAGGTCATCAACTTACAGACACGCATGACTAAGTACTCCTTAGAGTGGCTTTTGTCTCAGAATGTAGTGTCATTGCAGATCTTGCAGATTCACAAGGAAAAGTCTTGGCTCTAGCTCCATTAAATGTAGCTGTGATGCTGCAGAAACTTTTGCCAGGGCAGCTGCTACTGGTTCAGTTCTTGAAGATTTTCCTGACTCAGGCTGCAGCCCCTCCAGGATGACTTCAAATCTAAATTAATGGATGCACCACTAGACAATTCAGCCCTATTATATAAGGCAGCAGCCTCTGTTAACTCTCTCCAGGGAAGAAAAAAAAAAAAAAAAACAAGGAACTCAAGGTGAAACACATCCTGGTTTCTCTCGTACCCAGGTTTCACAGAAACTTCTCTTCTAAGCCTGTTTTTGTCAATAGCTGCACTCAACATCCCTCCAGTAAGTCTTGCCTTTCCTGACAAAGCAGGGAGTCTGACTACCTTGCAGATGTCTCCCTTTCCCATCTTTTCCTTTGCCTGTCAAATGATTACAGCGTCTATGAATGCATCACCCAAGACACCTGGGTTCTTTCCATAATCAAAAAAAGATATTTCATCATTTGGCACTTTACCCCCACATTCCGGGGTATCCCTTAATCCACCCACAAGAGCAGTTGCCCCTCTTCCCAAAGCTTTGGAGCTTTAGCAACAGGGCTCCATTCAGAAGGTTCCTCAAGAGGGAAAGGCTTCTATTTAAGAATGTTCTTAGTACCCAGAAAGGATGGGCCCTGGAGACCAATACTGGATTTATTGTATCTCATCACCTTCCTAAAGGTTCCTACTTTCAGAATGTTGACACTCCAAACTCTTCTGCTTTTCCTTCCACAAAGATACATGGCATCCCTAGATGTAAAAAAAAAAATGCTTACCTTCACATCCTGATCCACCCCATATTCAGGAAATTCTTGTTTTTTCTGTGGGTCCCTGGCATTTTTGGTTCTCTGCCTTGTCCCTCAGCCTTTCTACAGCACCAAGGGTATTCACAAAATGCCTGACTCCAGTGATTGCACACTGAAGACTTTTGGGAATCCAGATTTTCCCGTACCCCACCTGCTCTTACAGGCCCTGACTTCCCACACTCTACCCCAAAAAATGGAGACCACCATTTTCTTAATCAGAAAAGTGGGAATCTGAATTTGTCAATTTTCATGTTATCCTCATTGGATGGGTTTGGTTCTGACCCCCTCAAAACCAACTTGGCTGTTTGCTAAAGCTCGTAGGCACCAAAAACGCTCAAGCTTCCCCTTTACCCACAATGTATCTGAATACCTCAGATCTCGTTTGCTGCTTTCAGCTTCAGATGTGGTTTACTTTTACTCTCAAGCTCATTTCAGATAAGTAAAATTGATAGTTTTTCTTCATATCTTTCCCCCTTATAGAGTACCTACCTTTTTTTTCTATTGCTCTTATTTTGATAACCTTCTTCACTCTCTTTTCATACATCTTGGATACTATTGCTAGTATCTCCCCCATACTCTTGTGCTAGCTTTCTTTACATACCATCATTGGTTTTCCGTTTCCTTCCTTTCAATTAAAAAGGGTTTTATCTTTGCATGTTTTCTCCCTGTGTGTGTGTGTGCGCACTTGTTTTCTGTGTGTTCTGTTTTTCTCATGATCGCCGTGGCAGACAAAGACAGAGAGAGTGAGCCCCTGCTGGTTTTAGAAGGTGTGCTAAGTGCCGTCACAAAATACCCTATTCTGATCAGTACTCACTCTGAACTTTCTGCTTAGGACCTCTCCACCTGTGAGAAGATTGCACCATTTGCCACTCTTTTAGTCACAGGGCTTTAGTGGAGCAGAGAAATAAGTTGATTTTAAAAGGCTTGCTAACCTCCTTTGGAGAGGCTATTTCTGGGTCACCTTCAAAAGATTCTACTAAACAAAAAGTTAAATCTTCCAGATCCAGTCAAATTTCATCCTTCTCATCTTCTAAATCCTTGGAGGCAAAAAAGTGCAGCTCTTCAATGCTGATACCATCCTCGGCTCTGAGTTATGAAGAAATCAAAACTTTTGGGTCCACCTGTTATGTCGGAACCCATCAGGTTATGGTGCCATCAGTTTGTTCGGCGCTCTCTTCAGGAAAAGGTAATACCTTCAACACCATCTACCTCTGAGCAACCTAAAGAGTTCATAGCTATACCCCGGTCCAGGTATTAGCCTTCAATTAACCATTTTCCGGATAATCTGCCATCCCCCTTCCTGGACCAACCTTCAGCTGCAAAGTCCATTCATTTTTCTAGAGGCTTTACCGAAGGAAGAGCTGGAAAGAGTAGTAAGATTTTCTGGCAGCAAGGAGTCAGTAGACCTCTAGGCCGCCTAGCTTGTCAGGTCAAGCACCTGCTGCTTCCACCCTTCCAAGCATCTTTCCTCCTCTGACTTCTGCAAGTTCTGACTTGCCCAGCACCAGCTGTATTGGCTCCAAAGTAGTTTTGTTTGGTGCTGTTTTGTGTCTCAGTTCTCTGGCTCGGTTGGAGCCATACCTGTCCTGCCAGTTCCGAGGAGTTTGATTCGACCCAAGTATTTTTTGGAGGTTCTCTCTCCTCAGAGCCTTGGCAGGGACCGTCTTGACCTCAGCATCTGCTTCAGGAAATGTGTGCCCTGGGCAAGGGGAGACTGTGGTGCTGACTGCTGTTCTTTTGCGCCCGGACCCCCTCCCTCTCATGGGGGAATTGGAATTTGAGACAATGGGGGGGGGCCTTGTCTGCTCCAAGACATCAGTCGTCGTCCCTCCTCAGAACAACCTGCCAAGTCGCTTCTTGCTCCAGAGCCTCACCTGCATGTGTCAAGGCCTCAAGCAACCCCCAACTTGGGAATGTCATCTTCTGACACCTCCCCAGAGCTTCCCACTGAAGAGGTTCCTCTGAAGAAGTGCAAGAGGAAATGCAATGTTTGCCCTGTAGAATCATACACTGAAAGAGATTTCAAGGAGGGCAAAGGATCCCCATTATCACCCCCTGAAGATGTCTCCTTTGAAACAGAGGGGTGGTTGGCAGTCCAGCAGTTGGAGGAATCTGTGTACGTGCAGGCCTTTGGCCCTGACCATCTACCTCATGGATGACCCCTCCCACTGCTGAGTTCATTGAGTTGATCTCTCTGCAGGTGTGGAAGGACCCCTCAACACTATTCAACCATTACCCCGGAGACAAGACAGTTATAAGTGCACCTTCAGACAAACCATTCTGGACCAAGGGCTTTCCAGTAGATGCCATGGTTGTAGCACCAACCACTAAAAAGGAACTGGCAGATGTGAGTTCTGCTATTCATCATCCTAGCAAGGAGACTTGGATGATGGATAAACTAAGGAAGTGAATTTATGCCTCCTCGACCTTTATTCTGCTCTCTTTGAATTATCTGCACATTTTATGAGGTTGCAGAGGCATCTGATTAAAGAACTCTGATACTCTCTCATGAGCTATTACTGACGATGTTCAGGAATCTGTAACTTCTCAGCTGGCCACCTTCACGACTTCCATTTCTAAATCATCTATGAGGCTCATTTCTAATGCAGCCAAAGGGAGGACGAGACATCTGTTCAGGTATAGCCTTAAGGAGACATGCCTGTATGCGGTTGTGTGACTTTGCGGAACCCTTTGTCTATTTGTCAGACTCTGATGACACTTCCTTATTTGGGCCCAAGGTGAAAGACACAATCACTAGATGTGAGAAAGATGGAAAGACTCTCTGCAGTGGGCGTACATTTTTCCATCCCTCAGAAACCCTGTTCGAGGAACCAATGCACTGGTGGAAAAATATGGTTCGAAAAGTCCTAAGGGTCCTTTCCTGACATATGTAGTGACAGTTTCCTCAAGGGCAGAGAGGCTAACTCCAATGAAATATGCTGCCCTCATGGCAGAGGGGTTCTGCAAAACCAGGGTATTTGAGATTCTTTCATTGATAAACCCTTCCAATGCTTCTGAATGGAGGTCTGATTTCCCTCCTCTGGAGGCAGTCAGGGGTTGTTTTTCCCTGCACTAGAGAGCCTGGCTACAGATAACTTCAGAGAAATGGGTGCAGGGAATTGTATAAAGAGGTTATATTATACCCTTTTTACTCAACCCATAATCCTACAGAAAAATCCTAGATGTTCCACCCAATCTAAGGGAATAAGCAACACGAAGTACAAAAAGCCGCTAGAAAAGTGAGTCATCCAAAAAGGTACCCCCAGACCAGATAGGATCTGGAATTTACTCAAGATTCTTTAGTGCCAAAAAAAGATGGACTGGACACTTATTCTAGATCTCAGCAAACTAAATAAATTGGTTCATCAAACCAAATTCCAGATGGTCACGGTTTAGTCCATTCTTTTGGTTTTGGAAAAGGATGATTGGATGTGCTCCATAGACTTCCAAGACACATACTATCATATAAAAAGGCACAGGCTGTCTGGGAGCCAGTCACTATCAATTCAGAGTACTGTCCTTTGGTCTCACCACAGCCCCCCCCCCCCCCAGGGTGCTCACTAAATGAGTGCCAGTAGTAGCAGTTCACTTGAGACTGCATGAATTCTGGTTGTTTCTATACATAGACAATTGGCTTGTCAGTGTCACGACTAGGCATCAACTCACAGAAGCCAGACAAAAGGTCCTTCAAAAGTGCTTCTCTTTGGGAATAACAGTCAACAATGAAAAATGCCATCTTGAATCTACTCAAGCCCTAGAATTTGAAGGTGCTGCGTTAAATACGAAAACCACCATAGTCTCTCTCCCTCCACAAAGATTACTGACAATTCAAAGACAAGTTTCAACTTTAATCAGCAGAAACAGTGCCTGCCAGATTGGTCCTCCAAACATTAGGCTCTGTGGCAGCATGAATAAGTCTTGTACCCCTGGCAGGATATCGTATGCTAATTCTACAATGGTTGATACTTTCCCATTCTATGTCCAGACTAATTTACATCACCATTTGCAAGAAAGATCTAGTGTGGACTCGTTCAGAACAAATTCTACTAGGACAGCTCTTTTATCCCCCTCAGCCCAAAGCCACAGTGACCATTGACACCTCCCTGCTAGGGTGGAAAGGTATTACAGTGGAAGGACAGCCCATGGCACTTCATCCCCACTAGAGGCCTCTGTATACATCAATGTTCTAGAGATAAGGGCAGTGCTTTTAGCATTGCAAGTGTTTCAGGATGCTCTGACAACAGGTCAGTAGTCTGGTATGTCAACAAACAAGGAGGAACCAGGTCTTACCCGCTATGTCTATGTCTAAGATTATTGCAGTGGATGATCTCATCAAACTGCTTTCTCATAGCAACCCACATTCCAGGGAAATCCCAGTGTGATAGCAGATATTAAGCAGGTCCATTTTCCTTCCTCATGAGTGGTTCCTCAGAGAGAATTTTCTGATTATGGAGGCAGCCTTGCTGCAGTCTTTTTGCCTTTCCCTCCTAAACAGCAAATTTTTTGCCCTAAACTCCCCCAATGGGGGGAAGTCTGGAGGGATGATCTTCTTCACGATTGCCCCCCCCCGATCTCTATGCATTTCCACCAATATCTTTCATTCCCAAGGTTCTGCAGAAAGCCATCAGGTTGAAGAGCAAGGTCATTCTCGTATCCCCGTTTTGGCCTCGATGGATTTGGTTCACCTTTCTTTGGCCTCATCTAATCAAACTACCTTGGATTCAATTCTAGATCTCCTGCCCCATCCAACAAGCATAGTTCACCCCAACATCTATAATCTAAAGTTGATGGCTTGGTTTCTCCACTTCTGTTTGTAGCTAACCTCTGCTTGATGCTTACTGATATCCTCTCATAAGCCCTCCACACAAAAACTATTCTAGCAAATGAAAAAAAGTTTGTGTACTGAGCTCTGCATAATAACATTGAGCCCTTCTCAACCCTAAAGGGACCTCTGCTTCCACCATCAAAGTCAAACTAGCAGCCATCTCCAACTTCCTCACTGGGTTTCAAGAGTCTCCTGTAACATCTCACAAACTCTGTAAGCCCTTTTTGAAGGGTAATCTTGTGTTGCACCCTCCCTTTAAAGATCCTACTCCCTGTTGGGACCTCAGTTTAGTTTTGCAAGCAGTCACCCAGTAGGTGTTTAAACCAGCCCACGATTGTGATAAAGTTCCTTTCCTGGAAGACTACCCATTAGTGGCACTCACTCCTGCTAAAAGAATTTGAGATTAAAGCCTCATCATCTAAACCTCCATATTTAGTCTTTCACGGGAACAGGGTTTCACTCAGCCAACCCTGCGTTCCTGCCAAAAGTGGTTTATGAGAAGACTGTACATAAATGTATCAACTTGCCAGTATTTTTTCCAAACTATTCTAATGAAGTAGAGTATTGTTTACACTCCTGTGTAGGTAGAAATTTAACTATGTACATTCAAGAACAAAAAGCTTAAGAAAAATCATACTAGCTTTTAATCTCCTCCTTGCATTCCAAATTGGGAAAAGCTGTATCCAAAAGCAAAATGGCTAGTTAACTGCATTTCCTTTATCTGCTCCAAGACAGGTTTTACAGTTACAAACCCCCTAAGGTTTATTCTACAAGAGTTGAAGCTAATTCAGCCATTTTCCAAGCTAGAGCATCCGTAGATGATGTATGGACAGCAGCAATATGGGCTAAGCCCTGTATTTTTATCACTCGTTACAAGTTAGATGCGGTCTCAAGGGGTATTAATGGTGCTGCAGAACATTCTTGTTAGGTCACCTGGGAAATAAGGTAGCTGGGGACTCTTGTCCCATTCATTGAGGATAATATGAAAATTAACAACTTCAGGTAAAGAAGTTAGGTACTCACTGTAATATTCCATCTCAGTTGTCCATCATGTGTCTTCAACTTCCCACTCTCCAACCCCCTACCTAATTCTTTTGGAAGAACAAGTGGTCTCTACCCTCTTTCACAGTCTGGCTTATCCTTACAGATCTAGACATGGCCCCATTGGAAATCTGGGTGTTCAACCAGATGCATTGTGGCTAAAGGGGGAAGTTCAAGAATTTTTGGTGCCCATGAGCTTTCGCAAGCGGCCAAATTGGTTCCCAGGGGTTGGAAATTAACACATTCATTGAGGATACATGAAAATGGACAACTCCGATGGAACATTATGGTGAGTACATAACTTCTTTTTCACTATCAACTACAGGAAGTCAGTCCTCACTCCTTCACAGGACTGCATTTTCTTGGTTGTCAAATCCAGACAGACATTGAGTGTCACTTCCACCTCAGAGGGTGCAGGACATTTGGTTCTCTTTTCACTTGGTTCTCCCCTTCACTCTCATCACGGCCAGGGAGTTCCTCTGGGGTGCTGGGATTCATGGCTTCAACTGTTCCCATGGTACCAATGGCAAAACTCCACATGAGGAAATTCCAGTGGTTCTTCAGATCAATGTGGACCCAGCATTCTCACCCACTAGAATGTTAAGACCCCCCCATTCCTTGACTAAAGAGGGAACTGCTGTGGTGGATCCAACAAATAGACCTAAATCCAGGTCTACTCCTGCATCCTCTTGCTCCAGTCTAAGAACTCTACACAGATGCATCAGATGTGAGCTGAGGAGTGGCCTTGGGCAAATTCACAGTTCATGGAATTTGGTCGCCCTCTCAAAAATCAGAACACATCGACATCAGGGAAATGCAAGTATTGCTATTAGCTCTACAAGCATTTCAACCTGTCATTTGCCCAGGCCCTCTATAACTGTTCACAGACAACATGACAATCCTCTGGTATGTGAACAGGGGTGTGTGTGGACCAAGTCCTATCTCCTTTGTAGGTTAGTTCATCTGGTATGGCAATTTCTGGGCTAAAGCCATATGACCATTCAGGCATACATGTACAGGTATACATTCCTTCCAACCAAAATCTTGTGGCATACTTCTTAAGCATAGCCCTGACTCAGTCCCACAAATGGATGCTTCACAGGGGCGTGTACCTGAACATAGTCCACCAACGGGGTATTCCGCAGACTTATTTGCCTCCTCCCTAAACAGACAACTTCAAAAATGTTGTGCCAAAGTCCTCTGGTTTGGAAGGTAGACTACCTCTCCTTCACTTGGAAGAGGATGTTTCTGTATGCATTATTCCTTCCTGCCCTTCCTCTAATACCAAAGGTCCTGCTCAAGATTCGACAAGACCAACCAAAAATCTTGCTGGTGACTCCCTTTTGGCTAAGATAGTACTGGTTCCCACTCCTATATTTAGCCAAGAGCCATCACCACAAGTTACCCCACAGAGTGGGCCTACTCAAACAGAACAAAGGATTCCTAATACTACACCTGTTAACACTACAGCTGACACTGTGGGTGATAGGATTCTAATCTGGTTTTGCAGGAAATCAGAAAGTACAGTGCAAGAAAATCTCACATTTCAAAGTGGAAACGTTTTTCACTCGTGTCTAAGAACCAAGACCCCCTGACAGTGGGAATCCCAGTGGTTCTTTGTTTTGTGTGAATTGCTCTTTGCTGGCTTGGCTTACTCCTCTGTCATAGCACATGTCAGCTGTTTCTGCTTGTCTGCCTCTTTCTCCCCCTCTAGTTCCAGATGGTGAAACAATACCTTAAGGGTGTCCTGCACATTAGGCCTCCAAGGAAACCTATTCCTCCTTGGGACTTTGAAAAACTCACCCTGGCCCCTTTTGAGCCTGCATCCTTAGCTTCCCCTCAAACATTACTCTTGGAAAACTGTTGTACCAGTGGCCTTGACCTCAGCCAGTAGGGTGTCGGAGCTTCAATCTCTTATGGTGGTGCTACCCTTCTGGTATTTCATAAGGATAATGTATCCTTCAGAACAATTCCTTCCTTTATGCCAACATTGGCTAATTATTGCTTAACCAATCTGTTCAATTACCTAGCTTCTTCCCTTCTCCACAAAACCAAAGTGAGAAAGTACTATACTCCTTAGATGTACACAGACACCTTAGGTTTTACCAGGGCAAGACTAAGGCTAGCAGGAAATCTGATCAGTTATTTGTGAACTTTCATCTCAGGGCTCTGGGTTTACCAGTTTCCAAGTAGACTGTTTGCCTTTGTTACACATTCCATGGAAATAGACCCCACTCTGCCAGGGCTGTGGATTCCTCTAAAGCATTCTTCAAGGGCATGTGTAACAGTGCCATCCTTGAAGCAGCCACCTGGTGGTCTAGCCATACCTTTACCGAACACTACAAAGTGGATAGCATTTCCAGATATGGAGCCAGGTTTGCTACAGCTATTTTTCATGGCTTCATTGAGAGCTCCTCTGCTTCTTCCTCCTCAAGCTTTGGTACTCTCCCTCAGGTTAAGAATACTGTGGCAGTGAACAGAAGCAAATCTATGGTCATTGTAAGATTTTACACAACTGTTCTGTATCTGCAGGTCCCAGTTCACACTCTGCCCATGGTATCAAAATGTAGAGATGAATGACTAGTGGAATCATGCAGGGTGATTTTGTAACATTGAAGGTGCTGATGGATGGAAAACAGCAGTCACCGATATGTTAGGATTTTCTCAAAAAAAAAGAGAGGCATTTAGACAAAATAATTATACCTTAGTCCTGTTTATTTGCAGAATAACTGAATTATGTGCCTGGATCTTGCATTGTGCCATAGCCATCACTGAAACTTGGTTAAGGGGGGGGGGGGAGTTATAGCCATTTGGTACCTAAATCCAATACCAAATTTTTTGCTCTACTCACATACTATACCAAACTTCCTAAATGCTGAGCTGATCCTTCCTTAAACTGGACACCTGCAAAAACATTTATGCATAATAGTTCTGTACATCCTCCAAGGAAATAGTTCTTTTGGCTGTCTAACACTAATGAAATGTGTATACATATATAATCAGACTTGAATCTGTATGGTTTTGCATAACCTAGAACTGATCCCATTTGATATAAGAAACCCGATAGCAGTATGGTAGTATATTGGATAATGGTGTCCGACTGAAGTAAATACATTTCTTCTGGTATGCTGATGACCCTCAGTGACCACCCCATAGTATATGCCAAGACTGCTGACAGTCTACTAATCTTAAAACAGTCTTGTGAAGTAATTTAATTTATAACCCATCAGAGTGCATACATTTGCATCCACCCAAAAATTCTGGAACTGGTCCATCCTTATAGTCATACCTTTAGATGAAGCTGTTCAGGACTTTCATACAATATTCTCAATTGCCATGCATCATTAAGTAGGGAAAAAAAAAAAGAATAAAAGCTGACCATGTTCCTTGGTTAAGCAAAGGGATAAACTATTCATGCAAAACAGAAATCGCCTGGAAAACGTGATTAAAGGTAATGTGCCAAAACTTCAGAGAGTTATGTCATTATACTAAAAACTGTCTTAATGCCAGTGAAGAACTACTGTCTATCTTCAGAGCAACTGTAGAACCAGTCCAGAGAAATTATTACACCCTGGAAATGTCACCCAAACCCTTTTCCATGTGTAGGAATGTCATCCCCATTCCGCTCCTACTTCATTGACAGCATCACAGGCCTTACTAAGGTGACTCATTCCATAACCCTCAGTACACCTGTCCCCACCAGCTAGCTCATCTACTTTTACCTTATAGCTTATCTGAACTTCCTCTGTTAAAAAAAAAAAAACACTTCCAACTACTTCAAAAACTGACGCAGCTTCCTTTCAGCTCATAACTGCAAGAATACCTTAGAATTGCAGCTGACAAATAGATTAATACAAGAGTCCTATGATGTCCTTCAAGGATGCATCTGCAGTCATCACTTATGGGTTGTCCTGCCTCAGGCAGCCCTTCGGTCGGCCGGATTCCAAAGTCTGGGTCTGGCCTCGGCTGATGTCGCACTTTCCCCGACGTCACAGCGTCTGGGGTATAAAAGCATCAGCCAACGCCATTTTCCTCGGTCTTTCTTGCCGCGTGGTGCCCGAAGCAGAAGCAGTTTGCAAGTGCCGGTCGGCCAGCTCCTGTGATTCAGCTACCGAAGACTTCGAAAAAGCTAAGTACCCCATTGAGGACTCTCTCTTGCCTCAGCCGATGTCAGATAAAGTTAATAATTGTTTAACTTGTGGGAAATACCTCATAAGGATTTCCACTCTTACTGCCTCCCCTGCCTAGGCCCAGACCACGACATCTCGGCCTGTTCAGCCTGTGCTTCCTTCAACCGACGAGCTCTTAGACATCGGTCGGAGTTTGCAGAGGAATTCTTTGGGGCTAGTTTTGCTTACAAGATGCCGTCGGAGACTCCGACTTCGCATTTAGTTAAGAAATGGAAGGACAAGGACCGACACACGCGGGCCGTGGTTTTGGCTGAAATCACAGTCAGGCCTACCGCGAGTGTCTCGGTCTCGGCTGAAACCGAGTCCTTGGTACTTCCGATTACCGAAACCGCACAACCGACTACCTCGGCCCCGGAGGCCCCGGCCGAGTCGGTTATTGAATTACCTTCTGAAACTGGTGTCCAGGAACCTTCCGACACCATTCCTTTAGACAAGTCTACTCCTGCACGTGGTGCAGCCAGACCTCCTGCATCCATGTCCATTAAGGCTTTCTCTAGGGCTAAAGCTGCTAAACTTACTAAAGCTTTGCCTCCCAAGGTAACCTCTCAGAGACCTTCTACTGGCTCACAGATTCTTAGCTTAGCAGAGGATCTTATCTCCTTAATTAGAGGTTCTCAACCTCATCCGGACAGGGGCTCTCAACCACCTCCAGACAAAAGGCCCAGGGTTGAGCCCTCTGACCCCCACTCCTCAGATGAGTCCACTGATGGCTGTACTCTGTCAGACCACCAGGAGGAGGCTTATTCGGCCTACAAGGATTCTGATGCTGAAGAATCTATTCTCTCGGCCTCCCCTCCTGAAGAATTTTCCTTTGGAGAGACATTACACTCTGAGAGAACATTTTCAATGGCTGGGTCAGGAATTCTCTGATTCTAGAAAGAGATTAAGGACCTTTTTACATTTGCCTCAGCATAGGCCTTTAGCTATACCTCCTGTTCTGAATGTCATTGATGATGTGTACTCTGATGCTAGTACAGCCCCTGACTGTCTTCCTCCAGCTCCTGCCAAACCTGATAGGTACTACAGGGTCCCGGACTTACATCAACACCTGTACAAGGCCCACTCTGCTGATCCAGAAACTATTTCCCAGGGCCCAATAGGGGTTGCAGCTGCCACTGCTAGAAATCCTCTACCCTCTGAAAGGGAGTCCAGAGCTTTAGAGAGATGGGGTAGGAAAGTGTATACTTCTGCAACTCTTTCCATGAGGGCATTAAATTGTCAATTTCATATGATACAGTACCAAGAGTATTTGTTAGATGAATTGCATAAGAAACTGTCTTCTTCTGAACCCCTTGATCGCAAATCCCTTCAGGATCTGGTACATAACTCCCAGCATGTTAGTAACCATTTCTTGCAGTGTGGTTATGATGCATTGGAAGCTTCATGTAGGTCAGCTATGACAGGTGCAGTCATACGTAGGCATGCCTGGCTGAAGGAACAATCTCTGCCAGACCATGTTAAAGCTAAGCTTTTGGATGCTCCTATGGAAAAGAAAAAATTATTTGGTTCCACGGCTCAAGAGGTCTTAAAGAAATTTGAAGAAAAGGCAAAATCTGTGCAAACAGTCAAAGACTTTCTGCAAGTCCAACCACCGAGATTCAGCAGAAATTGGCCTACTAAGAATTGGTCCTTTCCGGACTCGGACAGATCTCAGAGAGGCAGGAATAGGCATGCCAGAGGTAGAGGGCAAGCTAGAGGCTCCTACAGAGGCCGTCAATGGCAGCCTCCCAACCAGAGAGGTAGTGCAGGAACTACAACTGCTACACCAGGACAGACTCAATGACTTTGTTTTGACTCCGACCAGGGCTCAATTAGAAGCACCTTTGGGCGGGAAGCTTTCTTTATTTTCAAAAAATTGGCACAGCATTACAAGGGACACATGGACACTGCAAATAATAGACAAAGGATACAGGTTCCATTTCCACACATTGCCAAAAAGAAAAGGCATGCCAGACCTGCCACCAAATCAGAGGGCAGAGGTGTTGAAACAAATTTCCAACTTAATACAAATGCAAGCTATAGAAAAGGTACCTCTTTCAGAACAAGGCCAAGGATTTTACTCCAGATTATTCCTTGTTCCAAGAAAAGAAAATCAATGGAGGCCTATTCTTGACTTGGCCGCACTGAATACTTACCTCATTGTGCCAAAATTCAAAATGCTGACTCTACAGCAACTCCTTCCCATGCTGGGCAAGGGGTCTTGGCTGGTGACTCTAGACCTCAAGGAGGCATACCTGCATGTCCCTATCAGACAAAGTTG
Source organism: Protopterus annectens (assembly GCF_019279795.1). NCBI lineage: Eukaryota > Metazoa > Chordata > Ceratodontiformes > Protopteridae > Protopterus > Protopterus annectens. Next base: position 1,568,189,509 of record NC_056743.1, on the reverse strand, counting down.
CAGAAGACACCTCAGATTTCTTGCAGGGTCAGAGCATTATCAATTCTCAGCATTGCCCTTTGGCTTATCTACTGCACCCAGAGTATTCACGAAATGCCTGGCATCAGTAATTGCACACTGCAGACTTCAGGGGATTCAAATTTACCCATATCTGGACGGCTGCCTTATACAAGTGGACAGCAAGCAAACTTTGTTAAAGGACTTGGATTATGCCATCCACCTACTGCAGGCCTTGGGATATACAGTCAACATCCACAAATCAGGACTTGTTCCATCCCAAAGAATAACTTTTCTGGGTGCGGATCTAGACACAACCACCCAAATGGCCTTTCTCACAGAAGAAAAACAAAAAAAAAAATGGATTACTTCAAGGAAGACAAACTCAGCTGACTGCAAGGAAAATCCTGCAGGCCCTGGGTTACATGGCATCTTGCATTCTTCTGATTCCACAAGCAAGGCTGCATATGAGAAAATTACAATGGTACCTAAGGAGTTTATGGACTCAGCATAGTCACAGCTTAGAAACTTTGATCCCACTCATTCCATGCCTCCAAAAGGAATTTCTGTGGTGGGCTCAAGCCTGCCAGTCGAACAGCGGGTTGCCCTTCAGCAAGCCAAGAGCCAACCAAACCATCACTACGGATGCTTCAGACCAAGGTTGGGGAGCACACATGGAGGGCAGATGTATCCAAGGGCTATGGTCACAAAGAGAGCTGCGCATGCACATAAACCAAAAGGAAATGCTGGCAGTGATGCACGCAATCGAGGCCTTCAAACTTTTTCTTCATCAAGGCCACCTACTCATAAGGACAGACAACACCACAGTTATGTGGTACATAAACAAGCAAGGAGGCACCCATTCCTACCCTCGTTGCAGACTGGCAATGAATCTATGGGAACTTTCCTTGTAACTCAGTATATAGCTGCAGTCCCAGTTCGTGCCAGGGAAAGACAATATACTGGCAGACAGCTTAAGCAGAAATATCATGGATGCTGCACTCAGACATCATCTTACTCATAACACAATCATGGGGAAGGCCGGAAATAGATCTGTTCGCCTCCCCCACATTCATCAACTGAAGAAATTCTGCTCAAGGACATACCACCCACAAGCATGGAAAGTGGACGCTCTCTCTTTCAGCTGGAAAGCTCTAACAGTGTATGCTTTTCCACCTCTCCCATTAATGATCAAGGTCTTACTGAAGATCAGGACAGAGCAGCCCAGAGTGATTCTGATAGCTCCAAACTGGCCAAGACAGCACTGGTACCCACTGTTAAAGAGCATGTCACAGACGAAACCGTGGCGCCTCCCCCTATGGCCACTTCTACTGACGCAGCACAATTTCAAGACTCTGCATTCCAACCTGAAAACCTTGCAGCTAACTGCCTGGAAAAAATACCATGACTCCTCCTCAGGATAAGCTATCCCAGAGAGTGAAGGATATTATTATGGAAGCTCGACGGCCTTCCACAAGGAAGACATATTCAGCAAAATGGAAAAGATTTCACACTTGGAACACAACAAAGGGCCTAGATGTGACAGTGATGAACATGGCACATATACTGGAATATTTGGCAGAATTGTTCCACAACGGCCTGTCTTACTCTTCCATTAAGATACATGCCTCTGCAATTTCAGCAGAATACAATGTTAATCCACCTGTCTTCTCTCATCCTCTCCTGAGACCGTTTCTAAGAGGAATCAAAAACATCAGTCCTCCAAGGAAACCACCTCTACCTACTTGGGACCTTAACTTGGTGTTGGAAAAACTAACACTTCCTCCCTTTGAACAAGCAGCATCTGCAGATCTACAGTTTCTGTCTTGGAAAACTGCCTTCCTTCTGGCCATAACCTCAGCAAGAAGAGTATCTGAGTTACAAGCTCTAATGGCAGTACAGCCATTTCTTATCTTTCATCAGGACAGAGTTTCATTGAGAACCAATCCTACATTTATGCCAAAGGTGGTATCCAGGGTATCTTTGAACCAAGCTATTCACTTGCCTACATTCTTCCCACAACCAGAAAATAAAGGAGAGAAACTTCTGCACACCCTGGACATACACAGACAATTGCGCTACTACTTGGACAGAACTAAAAGTTACAGAAAGACTGACCAGCTGTTTGTAGCATATGCTGCTGGGGCACAAGGAAAAGCAATTTCCAAACAGACAATTTCAAAATGGATAGGAAATTGCATTCGTTTTTGTTACTCCTTTCATGGAAAAACTGTGCCAGCTAACATTAGACCTCATTCCACGAGAGCCACAGCCTTCCTAAGAGGGGTGGCTACCAAGGACATTTTAGAAGCTGCTACATGGAGCTCCGTGCATACATTTGTCAAGCATTACAGTTTACCTTTATACTCCAGATCCAGAGCAGGCTTTGCTACGGCAGTCCTGCAGGGTATCTTAGCTACACCATCCTTTACTTAGTACCTCCACCCTCAGTTTGGCTATGGTATTCTACCCATATGTGATGACTGCAGATGCATCCTTGAAGGACATAGTACAGTTTTGTACCTACCATAAATGTAGATGTCCGATAGGTATGCATCTGCAGTCAGGTTTACCCTCCCTCCTTCCCCTCTGTGGTATATTTCTTGGGTACTTACCCCTCTTATAGCTAGCTGGGGGGATCTATTATGGTGTATTTGTTTTTATAGTACTGTGCATGTTTGGATTTGTTTTTGCAATGCATATCTCCAAATTTTAGCCTTCCTTAGAGGGCACCTGGCATCTGGGGCAAGAAAAACTGAGGAAAATGGCGTTGGCTGATGCTTTTATACCCCAGACGCTCTGACGTCGAGGAAAGTGCGACATCAGCCGAGGCCAGACCCAGACTTTGGAATCTGGCCGACCGAAAGGCTGCCTGAGGCAGGACAACCCATATGTGATGACTGCAGATGCATACCTATCGGACATCTACACTTATGGTAGGTACAAAACTGTACTTTTCATCCTTTTGTAAAAAGTCATTCCACTCTTCAAAGGTGGTACCTCAGTTGACCTGGCAGACTTAGCTATGGTCTTCTGTCCAAAATTTTGAAAAAGTATATTTATAAGTAACTACTCTCCCATGAGCAGTTCCTCACTCCCACATAGCCTGGTTTTTATCCTGGCCACAGTACAACCTCTGTCTACAAATGCAACCAACAAAGCCAGAAACAGTGAGAGACGGATTTCTTGTTTATTCTTTGACTTGGCTCAAGCCTTTGCTGTGCAACCTCTTGTAACAGTGGTCTTTTCTAGACCTGTCCTATCCAGTGGTTCACTAGCTTACTTATCCAACAGACATCTATCTGTAAAATGACACAATATTCTTTGTCTTCTTGTCAGTTACTTTCAGGCCGGTCCTCTAATATTTTCATTCACAATTTGTATATGTTCTCAGAATGGATAATTCATCCCTTAATTGCCCCCTGTGACAGTGTAGGCCATCTTCAAAAAAAATAAATAAAATCACAAGTTTTTACCTCCATTGAAGATTGGCTGTGCAATGCAGGACTATGGTTAATTCCACCCATGTCTGAGGAGCAAGCTATGACCACAGCAGACAGAGTCACCCACCTGCAGGTGAGGCAAATTGCTAGCCTGCTGTGGTGACCAAGACTGTTTGCCTTTTTTCTTTTTGTTGCTGAAAGGACTGACTGCTGTGAGTATGGTTTGTTCCTTGGAAAAGCCAAAAATGGTGCCCCATTTCCTGGAGAAAACAAGCAGCAAGAGGAGTTAAAAATGTAAAATCTGTAAAAGTCACTTTTTCATACAAAAACACAGCAGAAAGCCTTTTAAAACATTTTATCAGCCCCCAAAATTAAAATAAACTGCTTTACACAGTAAAAAGGGGCTTTCAATTACTTTGAATAACTTTAAAACTGACAGGAAGAAAAGAGCACTCCTGTTAAAACATACACTCCTAGCTTTAAAATGATTTTCCTAAACAGGAAAGTACAGTGAAACAATTTTTAAAATCTGGATGCCCCCCCCCCTCTCTCTCTCCAAGTGAAATTGTCTGCCCAGCAAAGGAACAACACAAGCAGAATATCAATCTTTCAAAGCCCACAGCGGTGCATACTCTTCAATGGTAGGAAAGCTCTGAAGGGTTTGGCTCCCAAACCTGTGGTAGTCAGTTTAGCTTGAGCTGACTAAAGGTTTGGGTACATGGAAGGTGTCCTGAAGCTTTGGAAGCTGTCTGCAGTTATATCCTTGGCAGGATATAACCCACATCGCTAGTGTTATTGCACCAGTGATTAATATGATGAATGTATGCCCTGTATTCTAGCTGCATTGTCAGGTCTCAAAACTCAATCCCACTTGTCCTGAGGTCCATAGCGAATCTCCACACATTTAAACTTGTACTAATTTATTGCCAAATACTGCTGCTGTTCCTACTTTACACTCCGCTAAACACTTTCTGTACTGTCTTCTAGCATAACCAGCTAACTCCATAAACAAAAATTATAAGCCTTCCACTTAACGTACTGTAGAGACATTCTTGTTATGTACACATTGTATTTTGTGTAATATTTATCTGATTTCATATTACTCCTGTGTACTGAACAACCATCTGTTTATAATATATACAGTACTAGTCTACTCATAACCACCACTCAAATGTTTGTTTAATGTAGTAATCTTATTACTGCCTTGTCTCCACTCTTTTATAACTTCAAATGCCCCAATAGGTTTGTAGATTTGTACTAGGCTAATGACCACAAGGGCCTTTTTATGCCTAGCCATGCATCCTAAATCTCTGACAAGTTCTGAAAGCCTAATTCCCCTTTATTTTACCATCTTATTCAGTATACATTATGCATGTCCTGCTCTTATGTTATGTCTTTGGCAGTACATCCCCCCCAGCATCTGTTTAATTCTGCTTGTATGTCTGCTAGTAAGTATTTTTTTTTTTTTTTCCTATAGCAATTTGGATTACTTACTCTTGTAGGTTATGCTTGTGTCTTAATATTGTCTTTACTGGAGTTTTTTTTCCCCTGGGCCTCTGCTGAAAATTAATATTATTGCCCAGTTGGACTTTCCTAGTAACAAAATTAATATCTGCAAGACTCTGGTTGCATGAAAACAGTTAAGTGCAGCCTGGAGGGATGTTACAATAGTATGCTTTTACAGGCTATGTAGCAATTCTTAAGTATGCTCATATAGGAAGCCATGAGTTAATGCAAAGTGGCAATGAGAAGACATGCAGTGTTGATGGGTACTGCAAACATTTTAGTCAGTGGGACATATGAATAAGCTAAGACTTGGCTAAAGGCTGGTTCTGTGCAGCTGTTCATTGATGCAAGACTCTTGCTTTTCATTTAGTTTGTCATTTTTGAGGTGCTAAAGGATTGGTTAGCAAGGCAGGAATGCATGCTTTTAAATTCAGTTGCACAAAAGTCGTGCCACTACTGACCCAGGAAACTATTGCCCCATTAGCTTGACAAGTCTGATCTGTAAAGCCATGGAGTGTATTGTGGATCTCATAAATACGGACATAGGCAGTCTCCAAGTGCTTGACCCCACCCAGTTCGGTTTTGTCAAGAGCAGATATTGCCTGTTGAACCTGGTTGACTTCTTTGAAACTATCACCAAGGCCCTCGATGAGGAAAAGTCAGTACATACAGTTTACCTTGAGTTGGCCAAGACCTTTGACACAATCCCCCACTTAGGCATAATCAAAAAGCTACCCCAACTTGGAGTAAATCCCTATCGCATCAGCTGTGTGGCCAATTGGCTCACCAACAGGGCCCTCAAGGTCAAAAATAGGTGCCTCCACCTCTCATAGCAGACTTGCCACTAGTGGAGTTTCCCAGGGAACTGTTTGACATCTACTCAGAAGTCCATGCAAAAGACCTGTGGCTGACCAAGTTTGCAGATGACTGTAAGTTGGGTGCTGTCATTGCCTCTCCAAATGATAACATGCAAGAGGGTCTCCCAGCAGCTAATGATTGGTGCCAAAGTCATGGCCTCAAGCAAAATGCAAAAAAAAAAAAAGTCATACCATACAATAAAAACACAGCCCCTACTGATTACCATGTGACAGCACCCCCCCCCTAAACACACAACCTGTGGTGAGAGACCTGGGTACTCGTGTTGATAATCTCAGTTTTGACAGTTATGTAGGGGCAGTGGGCAGAAAAGCATTTTACTCGATTCATCTCGTAAGTAAAGGGGTTGCATCCAGAGGAAAAAAGGAGGTTATTACCTCTCTGAACTCCTCCCTCATTAGACCAGTAATTGAGTTTAATGCCCCATTTGGTATATACCTCTCCAGATATCTGCACCAACTGGGAAGGACACAAAAATACCTCAGAGAGAGAATCCATGGCCTGTAACACCTGCTCAAATCACTATCACTCTACTCTGTATCATACAGATTGCACAGAGGTGGTCTGTCTCTCACCTACAAAGCAATCTCTGACTCTGCCCTACTAGAGATGCTCCATTTCTCTAACTTCTTGTGCATTACCTGCTGGCAAGGGCTGAATCTAATAAGCAACAGAAATAAAATGTGCTGGAGAGAGGTTTGTCCGGTCTCTGGAACAGACTTCCCATACATGTCAGAGTACCTTGCTGATCCTATTCAAGAGCGACCATAAGTGGATGGAAAACCATAAATTTGTCCCAGGGGCTCCACCTGTGTCCCTCATTGACAGGGGTGATGGGTGCTGACTCAGGTTTCTTTTTGGGTATAAACAGTTGGCTGGTCTTGTAAGGGCCATTAGCCTAGTAACCTCCTATGAATTCCTTCTGATACTACACAACTCTTGATTAATGGACAGATAACATTCTTAAACTTGAGTTACAGGATTTGAAGATGTACATATTTTGTGTGTTAAGTTAATAGGTTTTAGGGGGATTGTGTGTATTTTTTATGAGGGTTTTCAGTAAAAAAAAAATTCTGTAAGATGTGGTATAGGCTGAAATGGAGGCAAACAACTGTATAAAAGATTAATGTGTCACAGTACATGCATGTAACACAAAAGCTGAAACTAGACATTTAACAAAAAAAATGTTTACACTCTAATAGAATGCTTTCTATAATGGCTTTAAATGTTAATGGTCTCAGAAATAAATACAAAATGGGGAGTGATGAACTATATTAAAAAAAAAGTATGCAAATAGCTATGCTGCAGGAGACAGAATTTGATAAAGGTTTTTAAGATGGTTATTCAGAGGAGTACCTGCAAGAGAGGAGTACTTATATTAACTGCAAGAGGAGTGCCAATAGTGATAGTATAAGATAAAGAAAATAATAATAAAAAAAAAAAATACGCTTGCGGTACTAAGGGTCTACTAAAAAGGGTGGAGGAGTACATTGGCATGTATTTATATTGCATAAAAAATTGCTACAAAGGAGCTTAAGAAAATTCTGAGAGAATTAATCAGCTTTCAGCAAGGAATATTACAGGTGCGGACTGGAATTTGATTTGCAATAGTGAAGATGTTTTTGGGGAGTAGAAGGGGAAAATATAACAAAGGAGAGTAGGTATTTAAAAAAGTGTATGCAAATATTTGGCATGGAAGATGTGAATTTAGTACTAAGAGTTTGGAGGGAATTTATATATTCTTCAAGATACAAAAATTAGGCTAGACAGCATTTACAGGAACATGTGCATTTAATTAAAGGTCTGGATACTCACCATTTCAGATCATGCACCAATGATTAAATTGAAAAATACGGTAATGAAATAATCATGAGACACTTGGTGCTTTCTCACCTATGTGTTGAAAGAATTTAAGGACTGGCTAGTGGAAATTATTCAGGAGCTACTATAGAAGATATATATTTCTTCTGAAAATATAGCTAGGAATTGGAATTAAAAAAAATGGTGGAAAGAGAAAGGGAGATATGGTTAAGAAGTAAATTATTTAGAGGAACATACAGATGTTAAAGTATTGCAGAATTGGGGAGAATCTCAGAACAAGAAGTAGAGCGACTGCAGAATGCTGAATAGAAAACAATGGATTATGTCAATAACATGCATGAGTTTAAAAATATTTTTGTTAGATAACTAGAGCACAAAAACTTTTAGCACAACTCAGGCAGCAGAAACTAGAAAAGGCTGTCGTCAAAATTTAGGGAGCCTACAACAAGTAAGATAACATGAGATGCTGTAGAACTATTAGAAATATTTTGGACATTCTATGAAAGCAGAGAAATATGGAAATCAATAAAAGATGCAAGTAGAAATGTTTGTGCAAGAATTAAATATGCTAAGGTTGGAGGTGGAGGAGGCTCAGTTACTAACAGGATAGGAGGAGATGAGATAAAAAATGGTGATGCATAACCAATCTACAGGAAAGTCCCCAGGAATAGATGGTGTTCCTATGAAAGTTTGGAAACTAGAAGAAGAAAAAAAAAAAAAAAGCACTGAAAGATCTGGAAGGTTCTGTTTTAAGAGGAGAAGTAGCAGCATCCTGGAAGAAAGTAATGGTAGCTATAACCCTAAAGAGGGTAAATATCCATTAGATCCACATTCAAACAGGCCCATTTCAATACTAAAAAGCAAAACTTTTGGGTTAACCACCCTTCATCAGTACATAACATTGAATTAATTCTATAACCATTTAAATAGGGAAAACAGTTAAAACAGATGATTCAGCCAGCCTAACAGAAACACCTTCCAATTACATATTAAAATACTACTTATTTATATAGAAAACTTATAACACTTAATACATTATATATATATATATATATATAGAAAAGTACCTTAAATATTTAAAATACCCAAACTATCTAAAATATAAAATATATAAAGCATAAGAGTAAAATTAAATATTTTCTCTCTGCTTTTTAATTAATATTGATTTTAAGTTAACTGTTAAACCTGGGTCTGCCTCAGCATCTAACAAGCAAAAGTATTTGACAGAGTAAGCTGGGACTTTATGCATTCCTTGATAAAATTATGTTTGACTGAGGATATATGAGGGATCTGGGTGAAAATTAAAGGGTGGGTTCCTCTCTGATAATCTCGGCTTAAGCAGAGGAAACAGGCAGGGTATACTCTCCCCTTTTTCATTTGTATTATATTATAACCATTGGCAAAGAAAATAAGGGATGCAGAAATGCAAGGCTTTAATTGGTATGGTAGTCAAGAAAAGATGACGCTATTTGCAGATGACATTTTTGTATACCTGATAAAACCAGAAAATGACATTTCAGTGGTGTGGAACAGTTTCAAATCTTTTTGGGATGCAAAATTAATGAAGCTAAAACAAAGGCAATCGTGATACATTATGTACCCACATATAAATTTGTTTAGCGATATCCATAGTTGTGGGGACATGATAAAATTAAGTATTTAGGATTATGGATTAAAAATGATTCCAGTGTGGCAGCTAAGGATATGTGGGAAGAAACTAAACAAAAGAAAACACAACTGAGAAAATGGAAGCTCCTACATGAATCTTAATAAGATGCAAGCAGTTAATGTTTTTAGTCCCTTTAGTCTTGTACAGAGATCAGGCATATTTTTATATACAAAAAAACCACACCGTAGTACAACTCAGGTAGTAAGAGATTAAGTGCTTTTCGTTTAGTGCAATGAATAAACTTCTTCAGATCAATTAAAAACAGGAAATCACAGTTTAAATACTCAATAAGTTTAAAAGTCAATTACATACTTAAAGTGATAACGCCCTTCCTACTTTAAAGCACAACTAAACCAAAACATGTTTAAAAAGAACTCGTAGTACGCAAACATTACGAAAGCATTAATACCGATGTCTAACCTACTACAACAAATTCTTAGTAGGCTATTGAAAAATAAAGAAAATAAAAAATATAATAAATAATACAAACTAATATTCATAATCTGACAATACACGCTAGTAACTGAATTATCACACTAAATGTGCATGACATGGTACTAACAATATACCAAACAACTCAATATAATAAAGGAGTGCAAAACACAATAAAGTAGTACTGTGAAAACAGAATTACTCAACAACAAAACATGGCTTAATCAAAGTGCTGTGTAAGAACTTATACACAGCCTACCTACAGAGACTCCAAAGTTTAAGGACACTACTAAGAGAACAATTCTCATTAAGTCCTGGTGCACTATATGCGTTAAGTCTAATTTGCCACTCCAGCTCTCGCTCTTCTAGATTTGTTGGAAGTGGGACACTCCTAAAATCTTGTGTAATTTGATCAATAATCATGAATTTAAACGAATGGTTAAGAGACCGTGAAATATGCTTAGCTAAAGCATTATCTAATTTCTGCTTCCTAATTGCATAGATGTGTTCATTTATAGAAAGGCTATAAATCTTAAAGCCCTCCTAGAACGGCACAATGGTTATAAGCTTTTGACAGTTGGAATGTTTAAATGTCAGGCATGTAACTATTGTCAATACATTTTAGAATCCAATAGATTTAAAGTGCATGATCATGAATTTAAACTGAATATTCCAGCTAATTGTAACTCAAGACCAGTGATCTACTTAGCCATGTGTCAAACCTGCCCGGCTTTTTATGTGGGCGAAACTGAACGATGCCTACATGAGCGCATATATGAACACATCTATGCGATTAGGAAGCAGAAATTAGATAATGCTTTAGCTAAGCATATTTCACTGTCTCTTAACCATTCATTTAAATTCATGATTATTGATCAAATTACACAAGATTTTAGGGGTGTCCCACTTCCAATCAAGCTAGAAGAGCGAGAGCTGGATTGACAAATTAGACTTAACGCATATAGTGCACCAGGACTTGATGAGAATTGGTCTCTTAGTAGTGTCCTTAAACTTAGGAGTCTCTGTAGGTAGGCTGTGTATAAGTTCTTACACAGCACTATGATTAAGCCATGTTTGGTTGAGTAATTCTGTTTTCACAGTACTACTTTATTGTGTTTTGCACTCCTTTATTATATTGAGTTGTTTGGTATATTGTTAGTACCATGTCATGCACATTTAGTGTGCTAATTCAGTTACTAGCATGTATTGTCAGATTATGAATATTAGTTTGTATTATTTATTATATTTTTTATTTTCTTTATTTTTCAATAGCCTACTAAGAATTTGTTGTAGTAGGTTAGACATTGGTATTAATGCTTTCATAATGTTTGCATACTACGAGTTCTTTTTAAACAGTTTTTGGTTTAGTTGTGCTTTAAAGTAGGAAGGGCGTTATCACTTTAAGTATGTAATTGACTTTTAAACTTAAGTGAGTATTTAAACTGTGATTTCCTGTTTTTAATTGATCTGAAGAAGTTTATTCATTGCAATAAACGAAAAGCGCTTAATCTCTTACTACCTGAGTTGTACTACGGTGTGGTTCTTTTTCTTCTTTTTCTTTTTTGATTTTAGTAGTTTGTTTTTGCTTGTGTTTCTTGCCATATTTTTATATACAAGAGGACAAGATGTAGATAGCAATTAAAGAGCTGAAGGATTTTATCTGGGAGGGGAATATGGCAAGAGTCAAGTGAGATGACTTTTTCTCCCAATAGAACAGTGTGGATTGGGATTACCTGATCTGAAGGGGTATTTCAGAGCAAGTGGTTAAGGCTCCTAGACATAGCACAAGCAGAAGTCTATAATTCAAAGTGGAAAGCGAGGATGATGAAATGTGGGGGGGGGGAGACTGGGATCTTGGATGCATACCTTTAAGGAGAATAACAATAATCGTACAGACTATTATATTCATAAAGTATTCTAAGAACTAAGCCAACACAGGAATGGAGAAAGGAGATTATGCTGAGGGATACAGAAAGTAGGCAAGAGGGGAATGGAATTTATTGGTGAAAACTGCCAAAGGAACCAAGCTATTGGGAGCAAATAACTAGATAAGGAAAGGTAATAGAATGGAAAGGCGCCAATAATTTATTTGATCTGCAGGTTAGAGATTGCCTTCCTTATCATGAATTCATATCAGAGTATAGGCAAAGAGAAAGAAATGGGGGGGGGGGTGTCCTAAACAAAATACCAACACTTGCAGAGATTTTAGTAGAATATAGAACAGATGTTGGCATTAAGAAAGGAATACTTAGAGCATATAAAATATTGCATTATAACTAAGAATCAATCAGTGGAGGTTAGAAAGGATTGGGAATAGAGATTGGATAAGTAATTCACAAAGAAACAATGGGAGGATATATGTATGTCTCACAAGTATGCAACAAAGTCTAGAAGATTTACGATCTTTTCTTGGAAGTGTTTACATAAATATTTATACCCCATGTAGATTCCAAATAATTTTTTCTCAGGTAGACAGCAGATGTTAGAGGTATGATGAGGAAGAAACAGGTAACTGGGAGCATATTTTCTGGGAGTGTAGTAAGTTGTCAGACTTTAAAGAGTCCCTGCAGACTGCTCTGTTGGAGATGCTGGATGAGTGAATTGGGGTAACTAAGAAAATGATTTTTTGAGCCATGATACAGAATTGGAATTGTCTACAAATAGTAAGGCCTTGCTGAGTCTAATTATGATGGTTGCCAAAAAAGCAATTAGTAGAAAATGGGAATCAAAGTCTAAACCAACTTTAGAAGTAGCAAAGATAAAACAACTGGAATTAGGATCTTTAGAAAAGAGTAGGAGAAAATTACATAGGAAAACATGGGAAGTGTGTGATTATTATATGCAGAGGAGGAACAAGCTTTAAAAGAAGGCAGGAATTGAATGAGCTATGTAATGGCTGACTGACAATGACTGGATATATTATAAGTGATATGTAATGTTTGCAGCTACAGGTGTATCAGCATGGTTTGTAATGTATAATGTTTACAACTAACATATCTGTATGGTTTATTTTCATTCATATAAATGTAAGCTTGCCTATGTCATACATTATAAAGATATTTCTTGTTTAAAAAATTGAGTTACAGGGTCTATTCCTGTGTCCCAAGACTTTCAGTTCTAGTAAATGAGCTTTGCCAGACAGTTTTAGCTATTCTGCTTGATGTAAAATGACCAACTACAATGTAGCTACCAGTATGTTAGTCTGATGCTCTTATATACACCTTACCTACCTACTACTACATTTAATGTTAGGGGACCCTGTACCTCGGTTCATTGTCTCTACTAGTCACTTTGAAGCTCCTGGACTTTTTTTTTCCTTTGCTCCTCCAGTGAAGAGCTGGGCAGAGAGGAGGCATATGTTTTGCTTTAGAATTTTGGAAGAGTTAGTCTTATGCATGATGCGATATATTCAGACTACTTAAACACATCAAGACTCTGTTCCCCGTAGTTATTTTATGCCATTCACTTTGTAAAAGTTCTGTGCACAGCTACAAATCTAAAATGTGTATCTGTGTCTGCCAGATTACTGGTCAAGTCTGCATCACCATTGCCTTTAATTCCTTAAAGGAACATGACCTAAAGCAATCTGTGGTTCAGCCCTACCACCAACAGATCTTGAAGGGATCAAATCTTGGCATGTTTTGCTATCCACAGTATGGTAGCAGTTGAAATCTTCTTGGATAGAAATAGTAACTTAGCAAAAGGTGGGTGAAGTGGCAGCTGGGGAACAAGGTGTGTGGAGGTGCAATCATGCAGTTCCTTTATTCATTAGTCTGTACTGGCATTTCTGTGTGCCGGTACAGAAAGGGAGTTCAGTGAATTAGCTCTTTGTGTGGATAAGCTGCATCTGTAGCAATACAATTGGGGATTGGCATAATGGTTAAGATGTTTACCTTACAGACACAAAGTATAAGGTTTGATTCTCGCCTTTGAGGGAAATTGTATAGGCTCAAAATGGCCTGCAAAGGCAGATAACCTAGTACTTAGCTGTAAACCTATGAAATGTAGCAATCTGCTTGCTACAGTTTAATATATGTTACATTTTTTTTCACTTTGCACTTCTGTTGAAGAGGTTGGGCATAAAGGGGGTGTGTATCTTGTTTGGAAAGCCTGATTAAGAAAGTGGACTTTTTTTTTAATCACTCTTCTAATGGAGTTAGAGCGAGGAGAGGACTTGGTTGTTCTAGCTGGCTTGGAGAGCCAATCTGTTAGAATGGACTTTTTTTGCACTTTTCCAGTGAAGATCTGGGCAGGGAGTATGCATATATTTTTCTTTAGAATGTTATAAGAAATAGGCAGGGAGGTGGCAAGTATTTTGCTTTACAATGGTGGACCACTGTTGTGTCGAACAGTAGAATTGAACATATGCTGTATATATATATATATATATATATATATATATTTCACTTCATATACTCGAATTGCTGAAATATCAAATTTCAGCAGTTTGTGTCCATGAAGTAGAAACCTCAAAATCATGAAACTGCAGTGCATAATCGCGAATGGGACTATGTTGAATTCGTGGTTATGCATTTCTGTGATCGTACAGCAGTTTTCGGATGGGATGGTGTCTGCAGTGTAAGATGAGTGAGTGTGCATGACTCTTTTTGTAATGTATGCGAGTGGGTTAGGATAGGGAGGTGGAGGTATGAGTGTGTGTTTTTCATTTTACTGATTGTGCGATCTTGGAGTTAGTATATATAAGTTGGGAGTGTGGGGGTGCAGGAATTTGTGTAGTGTAAGTTTGTGTGGTGTTGTGTTTCAGTGTTTTGTTACGTGGGTGTTATGGTGTGTGTGTGTTTTGTGTTGTATTCTGTGTGTTTGCTGTTGTGAGTTCATGTTTGTGAGGTGTCGGTGTTTTTATGGTTTTGGCTTTATATACTCGAAATGCTGAAATTCAATATTTCAGCAATTCGAGTATATGAAGTGAAACCGTATATATATATATATATATATATATATATATATATATATCTAGGATGTTTGCTCGAATGAGCAAATGTCCATATCCATAATAACCAAACACACTTTAGCGAAAGTGCTTTTATCAAAAAAGCACTTTCGTTAAAGTGTGTTACAAAAAAAAAAACACTACGTTAACATTTTAGCAGGGGGGCTTTGCCCCCTGCACCCCCCATGTGGGGGCTGTGCCCCCCACATCCCCTACTTTAATATTCTCCCTCCGAGACTGCATTACAGTGGGGAAAAGGGAAATTTCCCTTACTCACACTAGTAAAGTCTCAGCAGTAGGCATACTTATGCGAAAGTGCTTCTTTGGTGGAAAGCACTTTCGCGTAAGTATGTCCACCCGTTTGGATTTCAGTCATTTGCTCATTCAAGCAAATGTCCGTAACCCATATATATATATATATATATATATATATAGGTTTATTACCATTTTCCCAACCACAGTTCGTGTGATTGACAAAATATCAAATCTGGCTGTCATTGACTCATTAACTTGAAAAAGAAAATGTCAGAGCTGACAACAGCGAATGCAATACATCATTCGCTGTTGTCTGTTCTGACATTTCAATGCAGCTCGCACTATAGTGGGGATCGGGAAATGTACCCTTTCCCTCACTATAGCGTGATCCTGGAGTTAGTCCCCCCCCCCCTGCAAACGTTATTTACTGTGCAATGCACAGTAATGGTGTCCCCGGAAGTGTGGTGACTGTTCCAAAATGTCGAAGTCGACATTTGCAGTCACCCCACTTTGATTTTATAATTGTTCATTATTTTTATTTTCAAGGTTTTTCCTCGACATAACCCCGATTTACTGTTGTGCAATCTGGTTAAATGATAGTAAACATATATATATATATATATATATATATATATATATATATATATATATATATACATATGGGTCTACTTTACATTACCGAACCGACACTTCACTGACACACAAAACACCGACCCCAAATAACCAAAAACACACACCGACAACTCACAAAACCGAACACAATTACACCGACACAAACAACGTAAACTACACATGACACACAATGACATATCCACTAACCCTAACCCTAAGGTCCGACACTACCGCACAGTTACCCTACCCGCACCCTAACCCTAACTCACTTAACCCACCCCTACACCTAAAGACTGTCACTATCGCACACTTAACCTACCTGCACCCTAACCCTAACTCACTTAACCCACCCTAAAACATAAAGCCCGTCACTATCGCACACTCACCCTACCCACACTCTAAACCTAACTCACTTAACCCGTCCCTAGACTACAGTCTGTCACTATCACACACTTACCTTACCCGAACCCCAACTCAGACACTACCACACACTCACCTTTCCCACACCCTAACCCAAAATCCCACAATATCGCACACTTACCTGACCGCTCCTAACTCCGTCACTATCGCACACTTACCGAGTCGCGCTCACACGTTACCCTTGTCGGTCTTTCGGCTGTCGGCAAATCACCTTTTCGATCAACTTGCTTGTCGGTCGTTTCATCTCGGTCTTCTGCGTGTCGGTGAAGTGTCGGTTCGGTAATGTAAAGGGGACCCATATATATATATATATATATTTGTTTTTGTTTTTTTTTTTATTTTAGAGGACAACTCCAGACTCTAGAAAAGCCAGGTACACCTCTGGATAGAGAATGGCAAGAATGTCTTATTTAATAGACACATCTCATACTATCACAGGGACTGAAGTTTGAAGGGAAGCTGGAACTAAGCTGTTTCAGACTGAGATCCATAGCAAAAATGGATTTGCAGGGTACTAAGTGCACTCTTAGCATGAGCTTGAACCAGCACCATTCTTTCACCTAGGCATATGAATAATGGACCATGGGGGGTATATATTCCTCCTTAGGGTGATTTCATCAGTGTAGGTGCTGCTTAGTCTTTAGTCAGTTGGAGTTCAGTCAACCAGCCTAATATAGATAGTTTTATGGAGTTCCCCTACCACAAGTTGTGGAGGCATTAGAGGCCACAGTCTCCACTCCTAGCTTCTCTGACCCTTCCAGAGTTTGCTCACCCATATCAAGATGTAGCATCCAGGTCATTTTGTTGCCAGAGCTTTGCAGTCTGGGGTCTAGATATAAAACAAATGATCTGGTGTTGTCAGCTGATGGGTTCAGGTCTGATCCCTTGGATCCAACTCAGCCATTGCTAAAGCTCGTGAAAACCAAAAACTCTCAAGCTTCTCCCCTACCCACAATGCACCAACCCAAATTACACCAGATCTTGTTTGCCACTTCAAGCAAAATACGTGGTCTTCCATCTCTCAAGCATTAGTGAGATAAATGTATATTTCTATTTTTTCTTCAAAAACATATGTTACTAGCCCCTACCTTCATTTATAAATATTTCTATCTCTTTATCTATCATACAATTTTTCTGTACCTCTAAGATACTGTTGTTAGTATCTTCTTTCCCTCTATGATGCTGTTGTAGTTTAGTTACCATTGTTGGTATTTCTATCTCTTTTTCTCTTTTCTCATATTTCTCTACCTAAAAAAAAAGAGAGAATAAAAAGCTTTTCTTTTCTGTCTTAACAATGGCAGATAAACCAGCAGGTTATAAAAAGTGTACAAAGTGTGGGTACACGCTGCTAATTTCTGTTGCCCACACACTTTGTGTCTACTGTTTGGGTCCCCTCCATTTAAAAGAGGATTGTTCAGTCTGTCATGGTTTTAATCCTTGTACATTGGTGGAACACAAAAATGAGCTTATCCTGAAAGGTGGTCTACCTCCTTACTTTGGGGAAGCTATATCAGAGGGTTCTTCTTCCTCTAAATCAAAAAATGCTAAACTTAAAAAGTCATCCTACACTAAGCCATCTTCCTTCTCCTCAGCTTCGGACTCAAGGAAGAGGTCTCATAAGGACCTGGTCTCAACTCTGGATCCAAAAAAGACAAAACTTCAAGATTCTCCTCAAGAAAAATTATTGGATCCGAGACCTCCTCAGTTGAATCCAACAAAGTTAAAGCCCTTGGATCCAACTTTGTCTAATCAGATGCTATCTGAGTCTGCCCTTCAGACTACCAGATTTCTATCCAGAGCTAGGTACTCTCTGTCACTGGATCCAGTTCCTGACAAAGTACCTTCTCCATTCCTAGAAAGACCTAGGTCTCCATCCGTATACCCCATTCACTCTTCCAGAAGCCTTACAGAACAATATGTGGAGAGGCTAGTGATGATTCTCTTGGTGCAGAGACAGATTGGTGTTCCTCTGGCTCATACCCCTCTGGGAAGAAGATCCGCAATTCTACTACTCCCCAATTACAGATTCCTCTTCTGACTCCTGTGGCTTCAGAGTTTTTGGATCTGAGTCATCTGGCTCTGTCTGGCTTGCATCTGAGGATAACATTATCTTCAGATCCAAGATAATCTGTGATAGCTTTGGTCCCATCGGATCCAGAGAGCTCCCGGAGCCAAAGTCCACCTGTCAGATCTGAGGTGTTGCATTAGCGTCTGAAGGTCTTGGAGCTGTCTCTGCACCTTGGAGCTTTGGCACTGGGTAGCTCTGCTCCAGCTTCCATCTTGGGGGTTTGGCAGGGGAGGCCTATGATTCAGACGCTTGTCCTCTCAGATCTGACTGCCTCTCTCCAAGCTGCTCTGATTTTGAGGCTGCTAAGAGAGTATTTTCTGCTTTGACAGTGCTGATGGATCCTTCCCCCTTGGATCCTAAGTCTTCTGTCATGATATCTCATACTCAGAGCTTCACCATTTCCTTCCACAGGGACAATCCTAAGGAAAATCCCCAATGTTCCTCCCAGTCAGAGGGAACAAGCAGCAATTCAAATACAAAAGCTGCTACAAAAAAAAGAGTCATCCACAAGGGACAATCCTAAGGAAAATCCCCAATGTTCTACCCAGTCAGAGGGAACAAGCAGCAATTCAAATACAAATACAAATGCTGCTAGAAAGTCATCCAAGAGGTCCCACCAGACCAGATCAAATCCAGAACTTTACTTAAGGTTCTTTTTGGTGACAAAGCAAAACAGGGGGACTGGAGACCAATCCTGGATCTCTCCAAACTAAAGACAGTTCGAAGAAACAAGTTTCAGGTGGTCACAGTTCAGTCCATTCTCCCCTTTCTGGACAAGGACAACTGGATGTGCTCTATAAACCTTCAGGATGTGTACTATCACATAAAGATGAACAGGTGGTCCAGAAGGTACTTACACGTCTGGCTGGGAGTCAGTCATTATCAATTTATAGTACTGCCCTTTGGACTCACCACAGCCCCCAGGATGTTTGCCAAGTGCATGGCAATAGTAGCAGTTCACCTGAGACTGCAAGGATTGAGTGTTTCCACATCTAGACAACTGGCTCATTACCGTTCTAACCAGGCATCAGCTAATATGTGCAAGAGATCAGGTTCTCTAGACTTGCTCTCATGATGTGGGTAACCATAAATTACGATAAATCTCATCTGCAGTCAACTCAGACTTCAGAGTTTATAGGAGCAATTCTCAATACAAAGACAACCATTGTTTCCCTTCCATTACTGAGAGGTCATATAGTAAGATTTCAAGTCAAAGGGATAATTTTCAGCACCTCAGTTTCAGCCCATCTGGTCCTTCAGGCTCTGGGATTGATGGCAGCAGCAATAACATTAGTACCACTTGTCAGGTTTTATATGAGAATTTTTCAGTGGGTGTTAGCTGCTCAATGGTCAATTCTTTATTAACCTATGTTATACAAGAGAATAATTACTCACATCTGCAAGACAGATGTAAAAATGGTGGATTAATTCAGACCAGGTTCTACAAGGTTGTCCGTTCATTCTTTCTCAGCTCAAGGCCATAGTGACCACGGACACTTCCCAGCTAAGGAGGAGGGGGGCATTATATGGGGAAAACAGTCCAAGGCAACTGGTCCTCAGATGAGGCCAATTTGCATATTAATGTCCTAGAGATGACAGCAGTGCTGTTAGCGATGCAGGCATTTCAGAATGCTGTCCCTTTGGGGGCAACTGCAGTACAGTCGGACAACATAGCAGTCGTCTATTACATCAACAAACAGGGAAAAAACAAATCCTACCCATTGCGTTGAGAAGCTCTGAGTGTGGCAGTGAGCGATGTCTTCCAACCACCTTCTTTTAGCAACGCACAGTATGGGGAAATCCAATGTGATAGCAGACAAATTGAGCAGGTCGGTGCATTCTTCTAACTCACAAATGATCCCTCAACAAAAAGATTGAGAATACAGTCTTCTGACAGTGAGGCCATCCTTTCTGCAATCTATTCATGTCCCCCCTAAACAACACATGCAGCAGTTACTTTGCCTAATCCCCCCACAGGGGGAATCCCTGAGGGATGGTCTACTTCACAATTGGCAAATAAAAACTACACAACAGCCACAAGGCTAATAAACTAAGAAAAAACACTGGAAAATAAAAAAAATCAAGCCGTCAAGCCAGTAAAGTTTTAGCAATCAGTTTAATACAGCACCAACAGACTAAGTGATTTCACCATAAAATTCAAATGGCTTCTTCAGAGTTAAACCAATGAAGCTAAATTATAGTTATATACTCAAGGTAATAATCATTCAATTAATTACATCAAAAACAAAAGCCTGGAAGGACCTAGACTCTGTTCCTGCATCTCCGATAGAAGCATACCTCTCAACCTGGAAACATCAAAAATCTAGACAAAGACCTATGAAAAATATGTACAAATCTGTATGTTGATTAACATAAAATTTGCATACATATTTATGCAACCCCGCCCACTTCAGTGGAATTGTGGGTTACTAACTTTCAAGTGTGAACTGAACAACAGACAACCAAAATACGCCCCCCAGCCAGCCCAGACCCTGCAGTAAATTTATTTTTTTTCTTTTGAAATGTGTAGCAATGATGTTCACTTTTATTTTATATTTTAGAGCACAAACACTAATAGACATCTGTTAAACAACGCCATACAGTCTCCCAATAAAACTTCTCTGCCCTTGAAACTCAAATTCATTAAAACAGCATTGAAACCCACATTCAAAGAAAATGCATCTGGCCAGTGGTGGATAAAAATTATCTTTGGGCTGTTTTCTAATCATAGGCCCCTTGCACATGAAACATACATGTGTGCTTTGATACACTTTCCTGATTGTATTAAATTACATTCCTTATATAATACAGTACACTTGTTAGAGCACATTTTAAATTTATTGTTTTGAACATTTTTCCAGTAAGCAATGAAACAAAATGCATGAACCAATAATGACAAAACAGCCCAATTCAGAACATTTCTATCATAAAAGTCTACTAAAACTAATACAGTCCACCAGTATCAATAAATATGCACAATCTCTGCAGAAGTAAAAGTCATCTAAATAATACCACATTAAAGAGATCTGCAGGAGGTTGCAGCTAGGAAACAACTTAATATTTCATTGTTTCATCTACAAATAAAGTGTCTGTTGCCCTTGAATAAATTGCCTATGTTACATTAAAAAATAAGGTAGTAATATTGCAATAGGGAACGGATGGCAAACTGATAACAGGTTCATAGTTATTAGGTATCTCTGCCAAAGAGGACATTCTCAGTAAAAGTACAACACAGTACAGTATCAGCAATACATCTACATACTGTGGGAGTAGAACCCATTGCCTTCTGCATCATGAACAAGTATTCTACTTGTGCTGTTAATGCAGACGGACATGGCATAAGCAGTGCTGCTTATGCCAAATCAGTTTGTGCTGTTAGTAGCACAACAGGTAGAATACTTGCTTTTGATGCAGAAGGCTGTGGGTTCTACTCTGGGTAGAACCCATACCCATCTGCATTAAAAGCAAGTATTCTACCTGCTGTGCTGCTAACAACACAAGCAGACTTGGCATAAGCAGCACTAAACTTCTCTCCCCCTGAAGAACTATGCAGCACAAGAAATCTGGAAAAAGCCAAAATTTTTGTTTGGCAGGGGGGGGGGGTAAAAGCCCAAAACCAGGGACCCATTTTAAACATTGCTTGTATAATCTTAGAAAAATTACAAGAATAAAATGTTTTGTGTTACCATGTGTTTCCTGAAAGATAGGAAGAATAAAACTTAAATGGCTATCATTTTTTAGTGAATTCAGTTCAACTTCAGTTCTCACTGATTTGCCACAAAACCACAAATTTTAAGAGAAACAGACCAAAAGTATGAGCCAAAACGGATAGTTGCAAACTATGGTTAACTTCTTGAATCACAAGGGGTGGTGGTGGTATGGGTAGAGAGTTTATGCTCTTGCTCCTTGTACCAAAGTACCGGGTTTGAATCTGAGTAACTCTAACCAGCAGCTGTAATTAACTGGAACATTCATACACCCACCCACCCCTGGCTGTAATAAATGAAATGCATAAATATAGGCTGGCTGTAAAGTAGGAAAGCAAAAGCATATTCTGACTGCCATTCAGGAGCTGAGCTGACCAGTAATTGCCTGCAGAATTTGACAGCTAAAATAAGGGAAATACAAAGCTGAAAGCATACACAAAATAAAAGCTAGTTGGCTGTAACAAATGCAGCCCATAAATGATGACTGCTGTTAAGCTGACCAGTAATTGTACACACACCTGGCTGTAATAAATGAAAAGCATAAATATAGGCTGGTTATAAAGTATGAAAGCAAAAGCTGAAAGACTAAAACTTAAATGGCTATCATTCTGACTGCCGTCAAGGAGCTGAGCTGACCAGTATTCATAGGTTAGTACTAAGCTAACTGCCCTTGCGAGCTATTTTAAGCCTAGCCAATTATCCCTTGTGAGACTCAAACCCTGCACCTTGTGTTTGTAAGGCAAACACCTTAACCATTAAGCCATCCTCCTTGTCTAAGAAATTTATCTGCAGAATCTGATAGCTGAAATAAGGGAAATGCAAAGCAGAAAGCATACACAAAATAAAAGCTAGCTGTCTGTAACAAATGTGGCCCATAAATGATAACTGCTGTTACGCTGACCAGTAACTCTCTGCAGAATGCTGCAATATACTGCAAGCAAGGCAAACTGCCATTAAGTGACGCTTCTATGCACTTCACAGTAACCTTTGTCTTGCGAGCATTAACCAATGCTGCTGGGGAATTTCTCAATAACAACTTGGCTGTGACCAGTAATTGTCCACGGAATGCCAATGCCACACACAAGCTAAAATAAGGGAAATGCAAGCAAACTGCCGTTAAGTGAAACATGCAAAGCATATTCTGCTTCTAAGCGCCGTTAAAAGACAGCACTTTTCAATAACAAGTTGCTGGCAGTTAACCACCTTTGTGTTACCTGTTGCTTTAAGCAGCTGGGGAACTTCTCAATACCAAGTTGGCTGTTTACCTGAAGGAGCTGAGCAGTAACCACAGAATTCAAATGCTGCTTTAAGGAGATGAACTGCACACATGCACAATCCCTCAATTCTGGCAGGCTGTTCAAGCTGACGTCATTGCTCACACCTCTACATGTGATGACGTCAGCTGAAAAACAAAAAACATTTAAAAAAAGCCCAGAAATTTGGAAATTAAGGAGTGCCACTGAGGAATTGTGGTACCCCATTATTTGGACCTCTAAACTGGTAAAAACCGAGAAATGCAGTACAGTTGAGAGGTATGCATAGAAGGCAGAGGCCTTATATAAGCCTGTAGATGAATGGATTTGATTCCTCTATACAGACTTCTTAAGCTGATGCCTCTCTCATGACTGGTGTAGGTCCAAAAAAGCACAACATTTTGCTGTTGCATTGCAAGTCAATGTGTAATGCAGTGAAACAATGCAGCAAGAGTCTATATTTCACTGTTGCATGGAGTCTTAGGACCCTCAACTATTTATATCACTTGGCCAAATTCTGGTTCTTTCTAGTGGATCAGGCCTGTGAAAAGCTTTCACGATTCTCTTGGGTGTGGGCTGACGGAGGTCCAAATCAAAACTGAACCGCCATGGTGGGCTTAACATATGGCTCCCATTTATTTGGATTGTGCTGACAAGCTGGTCAGTACTAAAGCCTTAGTCATTTGTCTGTGCAGAGTGGTATGATTGAGACTGCTTCCCTCAGAGGAGCTTAAACATTTCTTGCACCCAGTATGGAAGAGGAGTGCTTTTTAGTCAGACTGTTTAAAGCCAAGCAAATAATTTTATGATGGGGGACCCTTATCTTTCTGGATGACCTTTAGTGTTCCTCTACACTGCCCAGTCTTTCTCACCTAGACCAAACCAGTCCCAGACAAGAGAGAATATTTCTTAGAATCTGAGGAAGGTGCACAGAGTTTTGCTGCCTCTAGTGACTGCCATCAACAAAAAGGATAACATTGCTTGCCCAAGTGAGACAGCCAATTATAGTCTGGTGCTTCTCAGGAGATATGTTCTCAAACTCTGGACCAGCTCAGAGACTCATCAATGTTGTGGATGTGATCAGTCAGCCATGTCTTTAGAGTTCTCAGTGTAACTTTCTTTCTGGAGAAACTAAGACTAAACATCCTGTTATAGCTCTTGGATCAGGAATAGATGGTACTGCAGAAAGAGGTCATAGAAGCTCTGATCTATTTGGAACAAGGATGAGAAATCTACTTACTCTTACTTTAGAGTAGACTATTTCCATCACACGTTGGAATTAACAATTGTGAGCAAAGTTTTTTTTTTCAGTTGCTTTTTGCTTTAATAGTGTTATGTAAAAATGGGTTTTATGATTCTAAACTACAGCCTTTTTTAACATTATTTACTTCAGAGCAACTATATTAAATTTAGTAAAATTGTATTTACTGTACGCTGACTAGATGTCCATTTACTTTCTGATTCCCTGTCTTGCAGTATAATTGTGAGGAGAAAGTCTGTAGTGGATAGGTGTGATGTTCATCGTGTTTCACTGCTGCAGTCATTACACTAGGGTTATCCTGCTGTCAGGTGGTCCTGCAGTCGGCCAGAGTTCCAAAGACTTGGTCCGGCGTCGGTTGCTGTCGCTTCTTCCCTGATGTCAGTTTGCCAGGGGTATATAAGATGCAGCCGACACCATTTTCTTCAGTCTTTCTTGCTGCATGGTGCCCGAAGCAAAAGCAGTTCGCAAGTGCCGGTCGGCCGACTCCTGAGATTTCAAATTTGATTTCAGATCCAAAGTCTTCAATAAAGCTAAGTACCCCATTGGGGAAACTTTTTCTTGCCTCAGACCGATGTCAGTAAAAGTTAATAACTGTATTTCTTGTGGGAAGCAAATACCTCATAAGGATTTTCATTCTTACTGTATTCCATGCCTGGGCCCAGATCACAATGTCACTAGTTGTCAGTTTTGTGCTAGATTTAACAAACGCACTATTAAACGTCAGTTTGATTTTGCACGCCATTACTTTGGCCGATGGTTTAATTATACCATGCTGTCAGAACAACCGATGACCGGAATTCACAAAAAACGCAAAGATTAAGGATAAGGACAGGCATCCAAGGCCCAAAACTGACCACAAAGCCTCTTCTAGGCCAGTCGCCAGTTCTCAGTGAGGTGCTTTCACAGCCCCTGACACCCACTACCTCAGAGCCACAGGCTGCTACCGACTACGTGGAGTTACCTAGGCCTCTGGATACTCAAGGTGTTGGGCCTACGGAGACTAACCCTACAGATGGGTCTGGAGCCGCTGAGCAAGCTTCGGCTTCTGAGGGTGTTTTCAGACCTACTCATCTTACCATTGCATCTACAGCCAAGTCTAAAGCAACTTTAAAGACAAAGAAACAAGTACAGCATTCACCTGGACAGGCCTCCATGCCTAAAAAGCAGGTGCTCAAAATGGCCGAAGACTTAATTACTCTGATCAGGGGTACCCATCACCCTCCTGATAAAAGACCTAGGCAGGATACAGACTATGATTCCTCTGACCAGATTTCTGTATATTCTGACTCCTCTTCAGACCAGGGATATTCCTTACCCCCCTATGAGGACTCTGATACTGAAGAATCTATTCCTTCAGCCTCTCCTCCTGAGGATTAATCTTTTGGGGAAACTTTGCACACCATGAGGGAGCATTTCCATTGGGAAGGCCAGGATTACTCAGAGTCCAAGAAAAGGCTCAGAGATTTTCTTTTATTACCTCAACACAGGCCCCTTGCAATTCCGCCAGTGTTGGATATTGTGGACGATGTGTTCTCTGAATCCAGTTTAAATCCAGATTCTTTACGCCCTGCTCCAGTCAAGCCAGACAGGTATTACAGAGTCCCTGACTCAGACAAATTTCTGTACAAAAACCCTTCTGCTGACCCAGAAACTATTTCCCAGGGTCCTAAAGGGGTAAAGGCCTCCACAGCCAAAAATCCAGTTCCCTCGGACAGGGATTCCAGAGCATTAGACATATGGGGGAAAAAAGTTTACACCTCTGCAACCTTAGCAGCGAGGGCTTTAAACTGACAGTTTCACATGCTTAAATATCAACAATATTTACTGTCTCAGTTAAAGCAGAAAATGAGTACTAGTGCAGAACAACCTGATTTTAAGGAAATGCAGGATTTATTGCATGCAGCTGAACAAGTGGGAAAGCATACTTTGCAATGTGGTTTTGATTCATTAGAAACTTCTTGTAGAGCAGCAGTTATAGGATCTGTGATTCAAAGGCATGCTTGGTTAAAGGAACCAACCTTACCAGATCATGTCAAGGCTAAACTATTAGATGCTCCTTTACAGCAAGATATTTTATTTGGTGTTAAAGCTGAGGAGGTATTAAAGAAAATAGAGGATAAGGCAAAATCTATGCAAACAGTGAAAGATTTCTTACAGGTACAGCCACCAAGATTTAGCAGAAATTGGCCTACTAAAAATTGGTCCTTTCCAGTGTCAGGCAGGCCACAAAGAGGCAGATACAGATGCCCAAGAGGCAGATCTCAGCCCCAAGGATCTTACAGGCCATGACAGTGGGACACTTCAACACCCAAAGGAGGTGAGGACAAGCCACAACCTTACAGGAAACAATCTCAATGACTTCCCCCTACCAATGCCAAACTCTACCCTGTTGGCAGCTCTCTTAGGGGGAAAACTAGCACTTTTTTTTCACAAAACTGGCAAGCAATCACCCAGGACAAATGGGTGCTGAATATTGTGTCTCAAGGTTACATGTTCCACGTTCACACTTTACCGAGGTTAAAAAGAATGCCAGACCTGCCACAAAATCAATGGGCAAAGGCTCAAAAGCAAATTACAGCCCTCATGGACATGAGAGCTATTCAAAAAGTATCTCTGCAGGAACAAGGACAAGGTTTTTACTCAAGACTCTTCCTGGTACCCAGAAGGGACAAAGCCTGGAGACCCATTCTAGACCTTTCCACTCTAAATACTTACCTGGATGTTCCGAAGTTCAAAATGTTGACACTACAGCAGCTCCTTCCCATGTTGGGCAAGAAAGCTTGGCTTGTTACTTTGGACCTCAAAGAGGCATACATGCATGTCCCTATCAGACAAAATTGCAGAAGATCCCTCAGATTCATAGCTGGTTCAATGCACTACCAATTCTCTGCACTGCCCTTTGGCTTATCTACTGCGCCCAGGGTCTTCACAAAGTGCCTGGCACCAGTAATTGCATTTTGCAGACAAAAAGGAATTCAAATATATCCATACCTGGACGACTGCCTGATTCAAGCGGAGAGCAAGGACATTCTTCTAAAGCATCTGGCGTTTGTAAAAAAGTTATTAAGTTGCCTAGGGTACACAGTAAACGAAAAGAAATCAAAAGTAGTGCCCTCACAAGAGATAATATTCCTGGGTGCCAGCTTAAATACAACGGCCCAGATGGCTTATCTCACGCCAGACAAAGACAACTTACTTCAACTGATGGCAACAAAGTCCCAACTCCCTGCAAGAAAAATTCTGCAGGCCTTGGGATTCATGGCATCCTGCATACTTCCAATTCCAAATGCCAGACTGCATATGAGGAAATTACAATGGTACCTAAAAAGTGTTTAGACTCAACACTCACACAGCTTGGAAATGGAAATACCACTAATTCTCTGCCTGCTACAGGAGTTTCGATGGTGGGCACAGGCACGTCACCTCAACAAGGGTCAGCCTTTCACTCTACCCACAGCCAGGCAGACTCTAACAACAGATGCTTCAGATTACGCCTGGGGAGCACACATGGCAGGAAAATGTATTCAGGGCAAATGGACCACAGACCAACTACATCTACAGATCAATCAAAAAGAGATGTTGGCTGTACAAAATGCCCTAACAGCTTTCAAGGACCTTCTGCATCCAGGATAATTACTTTTAAAGACAGACACCACCACAGTAATGTGGTACATAAACAAGCAAGGGGGCACTCATTTTTACACCCTATGCAGACAAGCCATGATCTTGTGGAACACAGCCCTAACTTAACAAGTTCATCTGCAAGCACAATTCCTGCCAGGAAAGAAAAATACTCTGGCAGACGAACTAAGCAGAAACATTATGGATCCTCACGAGTGGAAATTAAATCCACAAGTTTTCAATATGATAATGCAATCATGGGGGTGCCCGGACATAGATCTCTTTGCCTCCCCACTGAACTGCCAACTACAAAAATTCTGTACAAGGACTTATCACACACAAGCATGGAAAGTGGATGCTCTTTCGTTCAGCTGGAAAGGCCTGCATGTTTATGCCTTCCCTCCTCTGCCTCTCCTTTCAAAGGTTCTCCTAAAAGGCAGACAAGAAAAACCACAGATGATACTGATTGCTTCAGACTGGCCACATCAACATTGGTACCCAATCTTAAAGAACTTAGCTCAAGGCCCACCTTGGATTTTGCCTCAAATTCCACACCTTCTGACTCAACAAAACAATCAGATCCTGCGCAGTCAGCTCAAAACCTTATCCCTGGCTGCATGGCAGATTCATTAGCCAAACAGGCAACTCCTCTCTCTAAAGCTGTTATGGATGTCATTTTGGAGGCCAGGAGGCCTAGCACCAGGAAATCTTATTCAGAAAAGTGGAAGAGATTCTGTGCCTGGAACCAGGCTCAAAGCCCTGACCCTCTTGTCCCTAACATTCCTCAGATACTACAATATTTAACTGAGATGCTGGACAAAGGACTATCCTTCTCATCCATTAAGATCCACGCTTCTGCCATCTTGGCTCATTACAACACAGATCCTCCTATTTTCTCTCATCTGTTGCTAAAGCAGTACCTCAGAGGGGCTAAAAACATAAGACCGCCCCGGAGAGCACCAACACCTACTTGGGACCTCAACTTTGTCTTGGAAAAACTAACTTTACCTCCTTTTGAGCCAGCTAATACAGCAGAAATAAAATATATATCATGGAAAACTGCACTGCTACTGGCAATAACCTCAGCACGAAGAGTCTCAGAACTACAGGCACTAATGGCAGTGGAGCCCTTCATCATTTTTCACCAAGACATGGTTTCCTTAAGAACAAACCCTTCATTTATGCCTAAGGTGGTATCCAGTGTGGCTCTTAACCAAACTATTCACTTGCCAACATTTTATCCAAATCCTCAGAATAAAGGGGAGAGAATTCTACATTCTTTGGACATACACAGACAATTACGCTTCTACTTAGACAAAACAAAGGCTTTCAGGAAAACTGAGCAATTGTTTGTATCCTATGCTGCAAGATCACAGGGAAAGGCTATTTCAAAGCAGACCATTTCAAAGTGGATAGGACACTGTATCTGGTTCTGCTACACACACCATGGGAAACCTGTACCATCTAACATTAGACCACATTCTACCAGGGCAACTGCAACTTCTACTGCCTATCTTAGAGGAGTACCGACCAAGGACATTTTGGAAGCTGTAACTTGGAGTTCAGTGCACACCTTTACCAAGCATTATCACTTGCCTCTCTACTCCAGATCCAGAGCAGGCTTTGCCACTGCAGTGCTGCAGGGCCTCATAGCCACTCCAAATCTTCTCTAGACCCAGCCATCTGGACTCAGCTTTGGGATTCAAGCCAAGTGTAATGAATGCAGCAGTGAAACAAGATGAACATAGTACAGTTTTGTACCTACCATAAATGTAGATGTTCGAGTGTCTTCACTGCTGCAGTCCAGGTTACCCTCCCTCCATCCCCTCTTTCTTGGCTAGGACTTATCTACACTTTTCTACCCTATACTACCTATGTGGTGTATTTGCTGGTAGCTGAACTTTATGGTTTTATTTTTCATGTATGCTTTATTAGCAATATGTACTGCCTACCTATTTAGGGGCACCTGACATCTGGGGCAAGAAAAACTGAAGAAAATGGCATTGGCTGCATCCTATATACCCCTGGCACACTGACATCAGGGAAGAAGCGACAGCAACCAACGCCGGACCAAGACTTTGGAACTCTGGCCGACTGCGGGACCTCTTGATGGCAGGATAACCCTAGTGTAATGACTGCAGCAGTGAAGACACTCGAACATCTACATTTATGGTAGGTACAAAACTGTACATTTTCTGTAATCTGCAGCAAATTTGTGTACATAACATGGTACAGAATGCAGTGCAGTCACTCATTCAGACAATAAGTCAATAAATGCAGTTTTGTTAAAGTAAACAAAACTAAAATGGAACAGGGTAAGATGACAAGTGTATAGTGCATGGCATGCAGTACTGATATAGATGCAGCATTAATTGCTGTCTACTGTGGAAAGATTGCCTTCAGAAAGAAAATTGGAGGTATTTGAACAATGTGTTTTAATTTCCTTCAGGAAGAAAATTGGAGGTATTTCAACAATGTGTGTTTTATTTGAATGGGTTAGTGCTGGAATTAAAAGTTTTGGAATAATCTGTGATGAATTACAATATAATACAGTGACAATTCTAAAGATGAAGTTAATAGGGAAGATGAAGAACATAGTGATGGAAATGTGATGATTCAGTCAAGATATGATGGAGATGCGCATGCTAAACCATTCTGTATATGACAAGAATCTTCATCTCATACTTTATTCATTACATCATCATCACTTTTATTCTCATCTTTATCACATCAACTTTATCTTCTTTGTCTTCATAAGTTCATCTTCAGATTATTCCTTCCTTTTGTTCCTGCACTAACCCATTCAATATGGAATGCATACAAATACACTGTATTATATGGATGTTATTGAGCTGATTCTCATACCTCTACTTTTCTCCCTAAAAGTGATTATCTCTTCGTAGACAATGTATAAGCATTTACATATGTTACACTGTGTTCCAAATGTTATACACTTACTGGTAATTTTATCCTGTTTAATTTTGGTTTTATTACCTTTTAACTAGATCTGTGTGTATTGAGTGTATTGATTTGACTGAGTGCCAATTTTGCAGCATTGTGTATCACTTTGTTTTGAAATCTGCTGCAGACTACAAAAGAAACACCTACTCACTGCATTGTTTCTGGACTCAGTTGTATCACCAGATGGAGGGGTATGATGACACAAACATTAAGAATTAGACAGCTGTTTAGCATGCAGTAAACAGAAATTTATTTAAAAGTTTAACTTAATACAGTTCTACTGAAGTAAAAATGACATATTTTAGAATCAGAAATTCCACTTTGTATGATGAAAATGGAATTACAGCAGAAAGAAACTAAAAACTATTTGCATCGGATCTTTAAGATGACTAGTTCTAAATAGTCACTATCCAGGAAGTCATAGATCCCTTCTGGCACATTGAGGTCCAAATTGGTGAGTAATCCTGTTGATTTAATGGTTATTTCCATTTTGGATGTCTCTAATTTTCGGTGTATTTTGCAAAATGTTAATGCCAGCCTTGCAATAGAAGGATCCACATATGATCTCTTTGCTGAAAAATTGGCTGCTAGTAGCCTTATTGAGAGCTTTGCTGGTAGCATCCACCCGGTGGATAGTCTCATGGTTACAGTCCCTAGAGGGTGACCATAAACTGTTAGAAGTCTACTTTGATTAATTTTAGAATTCCTTTTGTACTACACAGAGCTGGGCATGCACTGGTGGGTGGTTCATCTGCCAGTGGAGAGAATCCATGAAGTCATTATACCTGAGTGAGAGCAGAGTAGGGGCCCTGGTTTGGACTGTGTTGCATTTTCTGGGCTTGATTGCTGTCACTTATGTAATGGTGAACTGAATGATGTCAGTGGCTGCAAAGGTACTACTTTGTTAATAACCATTAGCTAGAGTCAGACCTCTGTCACTAGGCGAGTGTGTGATAGACAACCTACACTGATCTCTTGATGGACTTCTTCCATTCTTATAACCCCACCAGTCATGAGTCCTGACTACAGATGTTTCACTAATGAGATGAAGTAACTCAATGTTGTGGTTTCCCTTGGAAATGGAAACTCCATATAAGCTAGTTTGTCCATTCTTTGATATGTGGCCTACCTTTAAAAACAACATGTACCAAATGTTGGAACCCTTAGTATACATTTGCTATAAAGGGATACATAGAAATATTTATACATACTGTCATGGACAATGACTCAGTCATTGTCCATGCTGGTGTGAATGACCTCCCTGGACTACATGAAAAGAGACATAGAGGAGCTCTCTGAGCATGTAGCCCAGGCCGGTATGACCCTGACCTTGAGTAGCATCTTACCCTCACCAAGAATGATGCCACATTATGAAGACAAGGTTATCAATTTCAACAATTGGCTTAAGTATTGGTGTCATTCAAAGGGGATCCAATGCCTGTCAGCCTGGGATGACATGCTCAACAAGCCACGATGCTTCGCTAGGGACGGCTTGCACCTGTCACCCCTGGGCTTTCGGATATTGGCAAAGGCTCTTGCTACCCCCATAGTGCCTTTTTTAGGCAAAGCTCAAAAGACAAACCCACCTCCATAGGTATCACAAGGGATAAGAAACTAAGAGTAATGCTACTCAATGCCAGAAGTCTAAACCTCAAGATGCCCACACTCGAAACTCTCCTTAGCATGGAGAACATCGATATCTGTGCAGTAACAGAAACCTGGTTCAAGGCTCTAGAGCGCACCCCAGCACTACCAGGTTATACCTCATACCATGCTTTTCGGCCCCAAAACTTGGACCGAACCACAAAAGGAGGGGGAGTATCAATATTCGTCAAAGATACCCACACCTCCAGGTTGGTGGCACAGCACGAAGCATCAGAGACTATCCATGTGCAACTAACAGTGGGTAAAACTGCCTTCCAGTTTATAGCCTGCTACAGACCACCCTCCCAAACCCAGGAACCCCACTCGGCCTTCCTGAGAACACTGGAAAATATGAAGGTCTCTCCAAACACCATTATATTGGGTGACTTCAACTACCCAACCATAGACTGGGAGCATTACTCTAGCTCCAACACCTAGCCCAACGGTTGCTAGAATTTATAAACTCAAATGCTATGGAACAACTTGTTACCACTCCCACAAGAGCGGAAAACATACTGGACCTGATCATCACCAACATGGGGACTCTATGCTCCAGACCAGAAGTGTATCCCTCACTGGTAAGTTCAGACCATAAACTAATCTCACTGGATATTCACATCCTGACCCCACCCCATGCCCAGAAAACCACAGTGAAAAACTTCTCTAAAGCAAATTTCACACTCCTCAAAACCAAGGTGGAATCCTTCAAAGCCCCGGCCTGTGGATATCTGCCCAGACCAAAAATCCTTTATAAACGCATTCTATGAACACCTTCAGGAATGCATGGATCATGCAATCCCAAGTAAAACCAAGACCCAATCCTCCAAAGGCAGATGTCCTGTCTGGTGGACCCCAGCCATAAACAAACTATACAATAGAAGGAGGAATCTACTACATGATAGAGCAAAATCCCAAAAAGGAAGGCATCTCTGATCAGTATTAGCAAAAAACTATGGGCACTCATAAAATCGTCTAAGGCCAGCTTCGAGAGAAAAATTGCACAGGATACTAAGGATAATCACAAGGCTTTCTTTAGTTATGTTAGGAACCTGGGTGGGAATTCCCAGATATGCTCAGAATTAGTCCAAAATGACAAAAAATACACCAAACCCACAGACATTGCCAACATCCTAGCTGACAGGTTCAGCGCAAACTTCACCCCCCCCTTCCCACCAAAAGGGCTAATATCTATCCCAGCAGAGTGCTGCCCCCCCTGACATCTCAGATGCTCAGGTAAGAGCTGCCCTCTCCAAAGCAAGAAACACAGCATCGATGGGACCAGACGGTGTCCCGGGCTGCGTCCTACATGAACTCCAAGAAGAGCTAAACCCAAACCTAAAACTACTGTTCAATCTCAGCCTTACTACAGGATATGTACCCAAAGAGTGGCGTACAGCAACAGTGGTCCCTCTCCACAAAGGTGGTGCCTCAACAGATCCTGGAAACTATCGCCCCATAAGTCTCACTAGCTTGGTCTGCAAAGCTATGGAAAGGATCATCATGGACCTTATAAATAAAGATATTGGGGACCTGCAGACAAAGGATCCTACCCAGTTCGGCTTTGTTAAGGGCAGATCCTGCCTCTTGAACCTGGTCGATTTCTTTGAAACAGTCACCAAGGCCATGGACAAGGGGAAGGTGGTCCACACAGTCTACCTGGACCTCGCAAAAGCCTTTGATACAATACCCCACTCGGGCATTATAGATAAGCTCACCAGCTTAAATATAAACCCCTATGTCACTAGATGGGTTGCAAACTGGCTCAAGGACAGAACCCACATGGTTAGAATAGCTGGAGCCATGTCAGACTCCAAACCAGTTACAAGTGGCGTCCCACAAGGCTCAGTACTGGGACCTCTCTTGTTCGGTATATATTTCTCGGAGGTACAGGCCAACATGGAAGGACTATGGATGGCCAAGTTTGCAGATGACTGCAAACTGGGCGCCATAATAGACTCTCCAGCCGACACAAGCATCCTCCATAAGGGCCTCATAGAAACAGACAACTGGTGCCAGAGCCATGGCCTCAAGCTAAACGCCAAAAAGTGTATAGTCATCCCCTTTGGCAAAAACAAAGTGCCCACAAATTACCACATAGGTGGTAGTCCATTAAGTACAGAAGAAGTAATTAGGGACCTGGGGACCCAAGTTGATAGCAATCTCTCATTTGACAACCACATGGCCAAAGTGGTTAGAAAAACATTTTATATAGCCCACCTAATCATGAAGGGATTCACATCTAGATCAGGGAGGTCATCGTGCCTCTTTACTCATCCCTCATCAGGCCCATAATTGAGTACAATGCCCCTTTTGGGATGTACCTTACCAGACACCTGCAGCAACTGGAAAGACCCAAAAGTACCTCACCAAGAGGATCAAGGGGCTCAAACAGATGCCGTATGCTGCCCGGTTAAAGAAACTCCAGTTCTACTCAGTGGCATACCGCCTGCTCAGAGGCAATCTGTGCCTGACGTATAAAGCCATGTCCAACCCGGAATTAATGGACATGCTGCACCTCAGAAAATCCAAATCCCATCGAGCTACACGCTCGAGGGACTTGAACCTCAGCACTGAAATAAATAGGACATGCTGGAGGGACAGATTCATAACTCAGAGGCTCCCTTCACTCTGGAATAAAATCCCAGTCCAGGTTAGGCAGAGTCCCTCATTGACTCTCTTCAAGAGGAATCTTGATGAGTGGATGGGAGATCGTAGGTTTACCCCGGGTATCACTTCTGTGTCACTGTTAGACAGAGGCACAGTATACTAACCTTGAAAAAGGGCATAGCAAAATTAATTTAATATGGGTGGCGAAAGCCATACACACTCTGGCTAGGCTTATAAATGCCCTAGGGCAGATAGCCTAGTATGAACCTATGTGCATGACCCAGGCTTGTTAATTTGTTCATCCTTTACCCCAAAGACTGTGTAGTACCCACTAACTTCATTTAGAGACCCAAAAGTTGAAAGTTCTTACTAGCAGTATCATGGACCAGGGTACTAGGTGCTCTGATGTACACCCTTCACTCGACAAGAGGAGGAGAGTTTCCAGGGGTGTTTCAGTTTTAACTCCAGCTTCATTTGTGCCTTGACCTTCAGTTGATGAGACTACTGTAGCCATATCGGACCCTTCAGTTCTTCCTCACCTCTTGCATTGCCGTTAAGAACTGAGAGGTCAGCAGCTGCTCCTGTATAGCAACTTCAGGCAGGGGAAAAAACACTTCTGCTAGGATTGGAGGAGGGAGCGGATATTATTCCCTTACTGGGTCACATTGAAAAGTCGTATTCCAAGCAGATGACCAGATGTCTGAGCACATCTTTTCAATAGACACTCCAAGAAAAAGGAAGCACAAACTGCAGCACATAACTACCCCAGTGTTCCCTTCAGCCAAAGGATTTAAAGATGATTGGCTGGTATTTGCCAGGGATATATTAAAAATCTTTCAATCATTGTAATGTAGTACTTTCCAGCTGTCTAAAAGAAAAATATCTGTCTCCGTCAAATTCTGAATCAGAATTTGATGTATAGGAAATAAAACAATGAGTGAGAAGGTTATTGTTCAATCAGTAAAAACAAAATGAAAACTCCAGCAAAGCTAGAACTTCCACTGAGTGACCTCCCAAACCTCTTGAATCAGAGGCACATGGGATATATGCAAATGATCCTTATAAACATTGGGTGTTTCAGCTAATTGCCGATTCTGAATGCCCATGACTTGTTTTGTCATTTTAATGGACAATTTCAGGCCAATAAAGCCAAACTTCACTAGCTGTGCAATATCCATTTTCAGACTAGCCAATTACCCCATGTGAGAATCAAACCCTGCACCTTATGCGTGTAAGGTAAACACCATAACCATTATGCCAACCTCCCATCCAACATCCCCATAGGATCACTCTAAAGTCTGATGCACGTAAGCTCAAGAGTAAATACTTTGTACTTAAACCACATGTCTGAAGACAAAAGCAGCAACACTATCTGCTAACCTGATATGCATATGTAGCTTATTCCACAAACACCATGCCCTGTTTTTAATTTCTCCAAGTATTTTGTGTTTCTAATACCATGACAGGAATGGACACCATTCCTAAGTCAAAGTATGATTAAAGTTCATAAAATTAGTATTGTTTGATGTTAGCCAGAAGTGCTCTTCACAGCATCCACAATGCACCTATTATTGACTCCTGTAATTTATACAGAGTTACATATCTAAGTATGACTGCAAATTATTTTTATAAGATCCATTGTTCCTAATACTACTGGAACTGTCAGAGTGTCCTCCTTCCACATTGCCCTCATTTCTGCCTGCAAATCCTGGTATATTATAACTTTGTGTCTTTCTGTACACTTTGTAGTCAGTGAGTGTAGAAATTTCAATGATCAATGTTACTTTTGTCTTCTTTTCATTGACTACTGTTACTGGCTTTCTCTCATCTGTTTTTTGAACTGTTGGTAATGGGTGATCCCGTGTGATACAAACTTTAACATTTTCTATAATGCTTTGTGAATCATGTTTCCAATATTTTTTCAGCTAATTCAGTATTATCATGTTTGCACAGTCTGCAGTGCAACAGTCTTGCCACATTATTATGCCTTTCAGTATGCAGTCCTTCTGCCATTAGTGTATCACAACCAGCAACAAGATGTGTGACTGTTTCCAATTCTGTTTTACAAATCCTACATTTGTCTGTTTCTCCCACATGTTCAATGGACCAACGTGTACATAGTCCACTGTCTTGGGCTGCCAATATTAACCTTTTGACTTGATCCACTTGCAACTATATTTATGAATTTTCCACATTTTTTGCCTTCTCGTCTGATCCTCCACCTTATATTCTTTCTATTGTTTTTTGGTACATTCAGTTGCTGCCTGAATTTTGTCTACTTCTAGTTTGATTTCCATTCCCACTTGACATTGATTTGCTTCTGCTAAAGTTAAGTGGGGAAGTCATCTTAGACTTATTCTCTTCATGTTTCAAAACTTTCACTACATTTGGTTCTTGTGAGATCAGTAGATATGTATGCAGTCCTGTGATTGCAGATTTATACAGGTAATCAATTTTGAGAAAGCCCATACCTCCTCCAGAATGGGGGATATATAGGTTCATAGTTAGGTACTAGGCTATCGGCCCAAGGGCCTACATAAGCCTAGCCAACAAGGTTCCCTGGCTTACTCCACCCAAGACAGTTATTTTCCTGTGCCACTGTCAAGCAGAGACACAGAAGTGATCCCCGGGGTGTATTTCCTATTTCCCATCCACTCATCAAGATTTTTCTTGGAAGAGTGCTAATGAAGAACTTTGCTTGACATAGATGGGTAGCCTGTTCCAGAGTATGGGAAGTCTCTGGGACAGGAATCTATCCCTCCAGCATGTCCTGTTTATTGTGGTGACAAGGTTTAGGTCCCTAGAGCATGTAGCTCTGAGGGATTGGGATTTCTTTAGGTGTAGCATGTCCAACAGCTCTGGGTTGGACATAGCTTTATATGTTAGGCAGAGATCACTTCGGAGTAGGCGATATGCTATGGAGTAAAGCTGGAGTTTTTTGAGGCGGTCAGTGTAGGACATTTTTTCCAGCTGCTGCAGATGTCTTGTGAGGTACATTCCAAAAGGGGCATTGTACTGTATAATGGGTCTAATGAGTGTCGAGTAGAGGAGAACAATGACCTCTTTTTTCCTGGATGAGAACCCTTTTATGATGAGGTGTGCCACATAGAAGGACTTCCTGACTACTGTGGCGATGTGACTATCAAAGGAGAGACTACTGTCCACCTGGGTCCCAAGGTCCCATCACACATTCGGTGTTACGTAGATTGCTGCCTATGTGGTAGTTCATGGGTACAGAGATTTTACCAAAGGGGATGACACTGCACTTTTTGGCATTGAGCTTGAGGCCATGGCTCTGACACCAGGCATCTGTCTCAGCGAGGCCTTTCTGTAGGATGTCCACATCATTTGGTGACTTGACTATGGCTCCTAGTTTGCAGTCATCTGCTAACTTCGTTAGCCAGAGGCCTTCTGTGTTAGCCTGTACCTCAGGAAAGTAGATACCAAACAGGAGAGGTCCCAGGACGGAACCCTGTGGTTCTCTACTTGTCACTGCTTTGAGGTCAGATTTGGAGTCTGCAACTTTTACAGTGTGGGTTCTGTCAGTGAGACAGGTGGCCACCCATTTTGTGACATAGGGATTTATAGTGAGTAGTGAGTTTAGCTATAATTCCAGAATGGGGGATGGTGTCGAAAGCCTTGGTGAGGTCAAGATAGGCTGTGTGAACCACCTTACCCTCGTCTACGGCTTTGGTGACTGCCTCAAAGAAGTCGATCAGGTTCAGGAGGCATGATCTGCCCTTCACAAACCCAAACTGTGTGGGATCCAGAGTTTGGAGGTTACCAATTTCTTTGTTTATGAGTTCCATGATGATACGTTCCATGGCCTTGCAGACCAGGCTCATCAGGATAATAGGTCGATAGTTCCTGGGATCAGTGGTGGCTCCCCCTTTGTGGAGTGGGATAACTGTTGCTGTGTGCCATTCAGTGGGCACAAAGCCTGATGCGAGGCTATTATTCAACATGGTGCTTAAGTGGGGAGCCAGTTCGTTCTGAAGTTCGTGTAAAACGCAGCCTGGGATGTTGTCCAATCCCATGGATGCTGTGTTTTTGGCTAAAGAGAGTGCAGCTTTTACCTGTTTAGTTGTGATTACAGGGACTCTGCATTCTTCCTGTATAGATATGGGCCCTTTAGGGGGTGAGGGGGGTAAAGCTAGCACTGAACCTATCTGCCAGGATGTTGGCAATATCAGTTGGTTCTGTAATTTTCGTGCCATTGTGCTGTAACTCAGAGCAGATCTGGGTGTTGCTGTCGAGATTCTTGACATAGCTATAGAATGCTTTGTGGTTGTCTTTAGAATTAGTGGTAATTTTGTTTTCGTAGCTAGCTTTGGAGGATCTTATAAGGGATCTCAGCTTCTTACTGAGGCTGACCAAGGAGCTCCTCCACTCATGGGATTTTGCTCTCTTTTGCAACAGTTTCTTCCTTTTGTTGTACAGTTTGTTTATGGCAGGGGACCACCAGATTGGCTTCCTTTTTTTTGGAGGATAGCGTCTTGGTTCTGTTTGGGATAGCACGATCCATGCACTCATGTAAATGCTTATAGAGTGCATTTGTGTAGGATTCAGCAGTTGTAGCTGTATTGTCCATCTGCATGGGTGTCATGAAGTTCATCACTTCTGTCTTAAGAAGCATGAAGTTGGCTTTGGAGAAATTTATTACCATGGTTTCCTTAATGGGGGGTGGGGGCGGGATGTGGATATCAAGGGTGATTAGCTTATGATCGGATCGAACCAATGAGGAGTTGAATTCAGGTGTGATACTTAGTATACGTAGTGATATGTAGTCTTAGTATACAGTGATTTTTATAATAGATTTGATAAGCATGAAGCATCCTTCTTGTTTTCCTGTCCAACCTATCCAACACATTTTGGGACCAGTCAATTACTCCAAAACTGTAAGTTAGGACAGGAAGAACAAATTGGTTTATAGCTTGGACTTCATTCCTAGATGTTAGTGCTGTTTTCAGTGTTAATTTCAGTCTTCTAAAATATTCCTTACTAAGTTTTATTTGCATTTATTCATGTTTTATTTTTTATCCTTCATCAATTCCCAAATATTTATACACCCCTTCTTGCTCAAGTTCTTTTATATCACATTCCTGTCTCAGGATAATGTTTTCTTGGTGCTGCAGGTTTCCTGCTTTAAAGGTTGCTTTTGCACATTTATCAAGACCAAATAACATTCTTATATTCTTATTTTTAATTTCTCCAAATCTTTTGGTTTTCTAATACCATGACGGGAATGAACCCCATTCCTAAGGCAAAGTAAGATTAAAGTTCATGAAATTAGCACTTTCAGTCTTTGATGTCAGCCAAAAGTGCTCTTTGCAGCACCCGCAGTGTGGCCAATAATGACTCCTGCAGTTCGTATGGGCTTACATGTATTGGTAATATATCTAAATATGATTGTAGATTCTTCTTTATAAGATCCGTTGCTACTACTGCTATTGGAACTGTCTGGGTATCTTTCTTCCACATTGCTCTTGTTTCTGCCTGCCGGTCCTGATATTTTATGATTTTGTGTGTCTCAGTATGCAAGACACTGTAGTCACTGGGTGTGGCAATTTCAGTGAGCAATGCTATTTTTGTCTTCTTTTTGTGGACCACTATATCCGGTTTTCTAGCATCTGTCTTTTGAACTGTTGGTAATGGGTGATCCCATGTGATGTGTAAACTTCATCATTTTGTATGATGCTTTGTGGCTCATGTTTCCAGTGTTTTTCAGCCACTTCAATACCATAATGTTTGCACAGCCACTTCAATACCGTAATGTTTGCACAATCCCCAGTGTAACAGTCTTGCCACATTATTATACCTTTTAGTATATAGTCCTTCTGCCTTTAGTATGTCACAACCAGCAACAATGTGTGCAACTGTTTCCAATTTTTTTACAAAACCTACATTTGTCTGTTTTTCCCACATGTTCAATGGACTCTGTAAGCCAGTGTGTACGTAGCCCACTATCTTGGGCCACCAATATTAACCTTTCATCTCTTGATTTGAATTCCTCTCATTAACCATTCCTGCGTTCGTTCCTGATCAACATGTGGTGGTTCTAGAAGTTTTCTATGCTTGCCAGTATATTTATGCATTTTCCACAATTCTTGCCTTCTCATCTGGTCCTTCTGTTTTTTTTGTCACATTCAGTTGCTGCATTTTTATCTACTTCTGGTTTGATTTCCATTCCTGCTTGACACTGATATGCTTCTGCTAGAGTAAGCAGAGAAGGCATCTTAAGAGTTATTCTCCTCATGTTTCAAAACGTTTACTATATTTGGGTCCTATCCCTATAGTGAAGATTCAGGGATGCATGCTGTGATCTACATTTGGGCATGGGGTTCAAAAGACCATTATTTCTAGTAAATGAATTATGTTGCAAAAAATACTCACCATAACATCTTTTTACTCTTAAACAGCAAGATTTAATCCCCTCCAATTAGCCTATATTCAACTGAATACATATTAAGTCTCTGTAAACTAGCTTGATAGCAAAGATCTTTGAACCCTGCTAACAATGTTGTAAGAATTCTTTCTGCATGTTCCAATCTCTTGAGTGGACTTATAAGTAAAAAGAGATATATATATAATACTCGACAGAAAGATAAAAAGGTAAAAGAACTGTAACTGGTCTACTGGAAAAAAAATCTCTAATAATATTCAGTATACAGTGACAACTATTCAGAATAATGGATAGGTGATCATTAAACTTTAGGCTGGCATCAACATTAATTATCAGATCCTTCACAGCATCAGCAAGAGTATAACCATCTAAAGAATATAGATAATTTACAATTAGATTTTCCAAAGTGTATCAGTGAACATTTCTTAAAATTAAATACCATCCCTGAGTGGTTAGACCAGTGAACTAAAAACACCCTATGGTCTGATTAGAAAAGACACCCCCTAATGTTTGTATCATCAGCATATTTGCTGACCCAAACTCTATTTATTTCTGAGAAGTATGTCATGTAAATTCCAAACAACAATAGTCCAATTACAGAACACTGAATTACTCCTCCAAAAATATTATCTGATTCTGACAGAGAGCTCATAACTTTTACATTGCAGTTCCAACCCCTAAGACAACTATTCAACAAGGCAATTAAATAGGGATTAATCTTATAATCAGACATAGCCTCTATGAAAACCCATGAGGAACAAAATTAAAGGATTTGACAGAGTTAGGATACAGTCAACTATAATATATATAAATCTTGCACTTATTTGACATGGGAATATTGCAGATTCATCTGCAAAAGTATAATGAGTATGATTATGGCTGTCATAGCAGTAGATACTCAAGAAAGCAGGGTCTTGTCTGGCAGCTGACACGGGGGGTAATGCTGTGAGCTATAATTCCTGTGCTAGGTTTGATTCCTACAGTTCTTATTTGCTTAATATGTGACCTTGAGCAAGTCACTTAACCAGACAGTGCTCAAGGACAACTGGGAATTTGGGCTAGGCTCCTCAATGGTCATCTGGAATGCAAGCCTAATAAATTACCTATGAACACAATATCAACTGAAAGATCACATTCTAAAGATTAACATAGTAGAAGTTTAACAAGTTAAGCAAGAATGTTCCCTGGGTTAGTCCAAGCCATTTTCAGTGGAGACCTGAGGGGAAAAGCCCCAGCAAACAAAACTAAAAATAAACTGACAATATACAAATATTAAATAACAATCACAATACAAAATAATTGTGAAAAAGAAAAGGTTATTAACTATTTACATTGCATTGATAGTAAGCAACCCATTTTCAGTGGAGACCCAAAGGGAAAGAGCCCCAGCAAACATAAGCAAAGATAAACGTACAGGACAAAAACTATTAAAAACAATACTGCAAATATGAAATTAATTATAAAGAGAAAAACAAAACAAAATTATGAACATTAAGGGTTGCATTGATAGTAGTGGACTAAAATTACTACATATGAGAGTAAAAACAAAACACCATTGCTATTTGTTTAGCCATTATTGACATAAACACTTTACAATCATGGTTTAGAATTGGAATGGGCCTATATGAAGCTGGATCTGATGGGTCTTTACCAGCTTTAATTATTACAGCCAACACAGCTTTCTTCCAGGATGTTGGTGCTAACACAGCTTTCTTCCAGGATGTTGGTGCTTCCCATCTTTTAAAATGCTGTTAAACAAAACCTTCCAGATCTTTATCACTTTCTTCACACCTCGCTTCCAAACTTCCACAGGAATGCCATCTATTCCTGGAGACTTTCCTGTAGATTGCAAATAAATGTAACCATCTAGACATGGTTCAAGTGCACTAAACTTTAATAAAACACAAACAAAAGCAAAAAAATATATAAAATGGTAAACACTTTCACACTAAAATAGTGCTTCCTCAGCCCAGCAACATTGGATGTGTTTTATTAAAATTTAGTGCGCTTGAACCATGTCGAGCTGGTTACATTTATTTGCATTTTTCTGGTTTTGTTATATTAATAAGCTTTTATCCGCTCAACAGTTTCTATTTTATATTTCCTGTAGATTGGTTATATGTCAGCATTTTTATCTCATCTTCTTCCCTCCCTTAATAGGTGAGCCTCATCTACTTCCAACATTGGCTTATTTAATTCTTCCATAAATATTACCATTTGTGCTTTTTCTTGATTTCCACATTTCCCAGCTATATACAATTTTCATAAAACTTTCCAAAATATTTCTAATATCTTTGCAGGATCTCTGGTTATTTTCCTTGTTATAGGCTCTGTATGTTTGGCAACAACTCTTTCTACTTTCAGTTGCTTAAGTCATTGTGCTAAAAGCTTTCATGCTATGGCATTATTAACAAAAACAGTTGCTTAACAGCAGTCTTTTTAAATCGTGTGTATTATCCAGATGGTCCCTTATTTTCTCTTTAGCACTCTGGAGATGATCCTCATCTTGTTCTGTGACATTCCCCTTATTCTGCAATACTTTAACCTTTGCCAGTCCCTCTAAGTAATTTTGTTACTTCTTAAACATCTCTCTTTTTCTTTTATATCTTCCCTATTTTAGACTCCACTTTCATTTTATCCCAATTCCTAGCTATATCTTCTGAATACATTTCTCTTCCCTAAAAACTCCTGAATAATTTCCATTACCCAATCTTTAAATTCCTCTCTTTTTAATATATTGGTGGGAAAGTTCCATTGCCTCTTCTTTACTTCTTTATCCTGCATTTTTATTTTTATCGTAGTTATTATTGGTGCGTGATCTGAAATATTTATTGGATGTGTATCAAATATTCAATTAAATGCATGTATTCCTGTGAAATATAATTTCTTTCCAGCCTAGCCTAGTTGTACTTTGGGAAATGATATGTAAATTTTCTCTGAGTTCCTACTACTGAATTCACATCTTCCATACCCAATATTTTCATAAATTTCAAAAATCTACCCTTCTTTGTTTTATTTTCCTTTTTAGGCAACCCAGATACATCCTCACTGTTGCAAATTCAATTCCATTCCCCATCTATAAGTAATATTCCCTTCTGAAAGCTGATAATTTCTCCCAGAATTTTCTTAAGATCCATAGTAGAAGGTTTAGGTGAACTATAAATACATGC
This sequence comes from Protopterus annectens, assembly GCF_019279795.1. Lineage (NCBI taxonomy): Eukaryota > Metazoa > Chordata > Ceratodontiformes > Protopteridae > Protopterus > Protopterus annectens. The sequence goes on along the minus strand of NC_056743.1, from coordinate 1,568,144,832 downwards.
CAGTGTAATCTTTCTCCCTTGCCAGTAGCCTCTTACTACCACAAATGTACCATTGATATCGTTTTTCCTCTTCTATCACTATTGGAGTTTTTTCTTGCAACTACTTTATGTACTCCACTTTTATTTTGTCCCAGATGTTCCACTGAAAAAAACATCCTGAAGTCCTTTCTTTATCAAATTCCTATGCTCAGTTCATTCCAAATGTGTCTCCTGGCATAGCTATTTGCACTCTCTGTTTTTTAATATAGTTCACTACTCTTTCTTTTTCATATATACCTGTGAGACCATTCACATTCCAAGATAATATGAAAAGTGTCCCATTATGAAAATAATTTTATTCCCACCTGTTATGTATGAACACTTTTCTAATGTCTTTTTTCAGCTTTTGTGTTATATCCACTAATGTTTGTCAGATTGATCTTTTATACAGTTGTTTCTTGTCATGTCTGTTTGAACCTATAAGACATCTTACAAGACCTTTTGTTTTAATGCAGACCCTCAAAAAAAATACACCCATAAATTATTAACTAAATGCAAGCACACAAAACTATGTGCCAAATAATGAAGTTTAACCCTGCTAACAGGAACAATCATCCCAGATTGACAGCTTTACCCACTGGTAGTAATTAACCTATTAAGGGTATCTGTGCTAAGACACATGGTGCAGCCTGTACACTAAAGACTATCTGTTTTTGTCTTATTTTATTTCTCTCCCAGATGTAGAAAATTATTTGAATGCTTTAGGAAAGGTTAATGTTTAGCCTTAAAAGAAAATAAATATTGTGATAATAATTGCGCTCATCAGTTTGCCTCCACATGAACATAAAAAACAGATATGTTATTTCCTTTAGCTACAAGCTTCCCATGTCACACTCTGAGCATTTATTTGCTAAAGGAAAACTTTTCATTACATTCGGTGTTCTCTTATTTACTTGCTTCCACTTAAAACTTGTTAGATCAAGCCAAGGGCTTTAATCCAGTCATTCCCCTATGCAAAAGTAAGAGCACATCAATTCTGCCTGTATCATGATCTGTGTACTCTTATACTCCAACTTCTACCTGAACAACCCAAGATTACAGCTTATTAACTTAAACATGTTTTTGTCCAGCCTTTCTTCTTGTTTTAAATTGCAATGGCTACATTTCTTAATACTAAAAAAAAGAAAGAAAAATTGGAACCTGTTTACTTTAGTATCTTTATCGCACACAACAACAATGGAAAATGCTTTACTACATAGGATTTATGCCATTAAGTGTTTTATAAAAATGCTGTTAAGATCAACATTATTTTACTTACTGTTACCTATTTCCTTCTTCTTCCCTTCTCTTTAAAGTCCTCCCAAACATTAATGACTTTAAGTAAAGCAAATGCGTTGGAGTCCCCTACAAGTTTAACAAAGTCAACAAAAATCCAGTCTTTCCAGTTTTTCTTGTTCAGCCATATTTCACAAATGTGATTGGTGCTTTGTAATCCCATATTTATTAATTTCCATGTTGCTCTTTTTCTACCTGTTGATCTCCATCTCTGAACTCTGGTTTATTTCCAACATACTCCTAGTTCTTCTTGTCAGCTCCTGTGCTTTTCTTTATCTCTCAAGCATTTTCCTTTGGAACACTGAAAAAGGTCTCACTGGCAAAGTCTATCTATGAGTTTTATTGTCAGGAGAATAAGCAGAGTCCTCTTCTGTGTGTCAGATCACTTTTTGTTGGACACACTTTTGCATTTCCTCCTTAGCCTGTTCTGCATCAAAAATGTCTTTGATCCTCTAGGAAAAAAATACTCTGAAGATAGTTGGATGCAGCAGCTTGAATCTCACACCTGCCTCTTGAAATTCCTTGATTGCTAGGATGAAGTTGCTCCTCTTTTGTCTGGTGTACAGTGAATAATCATTTTCCACAAACACTCCAACATTTAGTACTTTGCCCTTCTGCCACAGTTTTTTGTCAGAATCAAAATTTTCTGCTGGTAGGATTGTATCTTTACTAATACAGGTGTTGGCTGCTTTCTTGTGGCTGTGTTTGGAGCATATACATGATGTGCCCTTTTAGTTAACAACTCTTGCTGTGGGATAACAATCCAGTTGCTTATTTGTGCTTTAATAAAATTAATGCAGTCTGTTCCTTCCAGGTTCTCTGGTACAGCAGAAAATTTCAGGTTTTACTCATTCTGTCTTCTAACTCTACTATTTTTGAAGCATCTGTTCTTGAGCAGTCTTGTACTCAGTCAGCCCTTTCTTTATTTCAACCTCTGATTTTTGCAATTTTATCAGTTCATCTGAACATCTTTTTAAAGCTTCTTCTATTGTCTCCAGCCTTTTATTTGAGTTGACGTGCTCCCGCCATGTTTCATTTATTTTAATCAGCTCTGAGCACATTTGATTTATTTTTTCCTCTAGATTACTGGAAGCCGTGTCTTGCACCAAAGCTGGAGCTTGAACTGCTTTTTGCTGAACAGCTGCAGGATTCTTCCCAGTCAGTGTTTTCTCCTCAGGTTTTATGGTTGATTTTCTTTTTTTGCTGGCATCCAGGCAGTGTACTTAATAGTCAGTAACTGATATATACTCAGAAAGACAAATCCACTGTCTCTATTTTCTGAGTTTCTGTTTTCATAGGAGGATCATAGGAGGTTACTAGGCTATTGGCACTGAGGCCCTTATAAGCCTAGCCAAGAGTTTAGCCCATGTTTAGACAAATCAGCGCCCAATGCCCCCATCCAGCAGGGACACAGGTGGAATCCCAGGTGTATATTTTCTGTTTCCAATCCAGTTATCCAGGTTGAGCTTAAAAAGGGGTAAAGAGGTACTCTGCTTGATGTGGAGAGGGAGTCTGTTCCATAGATGGGACAGTCTCTTGGACACAAATCTGTCCCACCAACAAGTCTTGTTGCTGTCACAGACCAGGTTGAGGCCGCACGTGTGGGTTACTCGAGTGGAGCTTGACTTGCAGATATGCAGCAGTCCCATCAACATGGAGTCCGTATCACCTTGTATGCCAGACAGAGATCACCTCTGAGGAGTCTGTATGAAACTGAGTAGAGAGATAGGGCTTTTAACCTATCTGTGTAGGGTACATGTTTGGGGCCCTATTCGCCTGGTGAGGAAACTCTGTGGTCTCTCCAGATGTTGCATGTGCTTTGTGAGGTACATGCCAAAAGGGGCATTGTATTCAATAATGGGCCTTATAAGGGAAGACTGCAGGGATGTTATGACCTCCTTGTCCCTGGATGAGATGCCATTATGAGGTGGGTCATGTAGAAGGCTTTCTGTACAATGGAATCAACATGGTGGTCAAAAGTCAGGTTGCTATCAACTTGGGTGCCCAAATCCCTCATGACTGACTGCATGCTTAGGGTGTTATTAATGTGATCATTTGTGGGGACATCACTCTCCGCAAAGGGGATGATGGTGCATTTTTTAATATTCAGCTTGAGGCCATGTTTCTGACACCAGTCATTTGTCCGAGTAAGACCCTCTTGGAGAATGTCCAAATCTCTAGGGGAACTGATGACAGCACCCAGCTTGCAGTCATCTGCAAACTTGGTCAGCCATAGCCCACTGGCTGGTTGTGGCCTGCACCTTAGAAAAGTATATCCCAAATAACAGAGGCCCCAAAACCAAACCCTACGGTATGCCGCTTGTTACAGGTCTACTGCTTGAGGTGGCTTCCCCTTTTTTTGACTATGTGGGTTCTATCAGTCAGCCAGTTTGCTACCCATCTGGTAACATATGGATTGATGCCTAGTTGAGAAAGTTTATCTGTTATGCCTGAATGGGGAATAGTGTCAAAGACTTTGGCCAGGTCAAGGTAGGTGGTGTGCACCATCTTCCCCTCATCCATGGCTTTGGAGACTGTCTGAAAGAAGTCGACCAAATTTAGCAGACATGACCACCCCTTGATGAAGCCAAACTGTGTGGGATCAAGTGTTTGGAAGTTGCCGATGTCCTTGTTAATGAGGTCCATGATGATCTGTTCCATGACCTTGCAGATCAGGCTAGTTAGGCTGATGGGTCTATAATGTCCTGGATTGGTGGATGCTCCACCTTTGTGTAAAGGGATGACAGTGGCTGTACTCAGGCTTTGGTTGAATAGGGTGCCTAATGGTGCTGCAAGTTCCTGCCTGAGTTCATGTAGGATGCAGCCTGGGATCTTATCAGGTCCCATGGAGGCTGTATTTTTTCCTTTGAGTGACCAGTGATGACTTGTTCCCTAGATATAAATGGAAGGGGCCAGGTAAAGGGGATGCCCTGATTTACTGATTGGGGGGACAGGGGTAAAGTTTTTGCTGAATCTGTCAGCCAGCAACTTTGCTATATCTATGGCATTTGTATATGTGGTGTCCTTGACCACCAGTTCTGAACAGATCTACGTGCTTCCTTTGAGGTTGCAGACATATGTGAAGAAGGCCTTATGGTTGTCTCTAGTAGATGCGGCCAATTTGGACTCTCTGCTTTGGAGGATTTCACTAGTGCTCTTATTTGCTTGTTCAGGCTAAGGAGACATTGCTTCCAAATGGGCATCTGCTCCTTCTTGGTCTCGGACAGAAATTTTTTCTTTTTGTTATAGAGTTTATTTATTGCAGCTGTCCACCAGATAGATTTACTCTTCCTTGCAGAGGATAATTTAGTCCTGTCTGGTATTCCTGATTCCATGCATCTATATAAATGCACGTTTAGTGATCTGGTGTAATTCTGGATATTGGTGCCAGTTCCTACAGAGGGGGAGAGGGCTGTGAGGCTGTTTATACCATCCTTCATGAGGTTGTAATCAGCTTTGGAGAAGTTGTTATGTCTGTTTCTAGCTAGATGGGGGTTGGGGGAGATGGTGACTTCGAAAGTGACCGCTTTGTGGTCGGATCTTACAAGGGAGGATGATATAGGGATGCTGCAGTGGTTACTCATGTTGGTTAATACCAAATCCAAGATATTATCACCTCTTGTGTGGGTATCGACTAGCTGTTCCAAGGCATTTGCATTGACAAAATCAAGGAATCTCTGAGCATTTGAGTTCTGGTAGCAGTAGTTTTTCCAATCTATGTTTGGGAAGTTAAAGTCACCCAGAATTAGGGTAAAGGGTTGAATCTTGATACAGCTCCAAATAGGTGGACTGGGCATCTTAAGTCAGATTTGGGGGCCAGTAGCTAGCTATGATTTGAATAGGGGTCTTGTCAATGGTTAACTGCACCTGGAGTGTCTCCTGTGCATCATACTGTTTGACCAGCCTGTAGGTGTGTATGTCTTTAATTTATATTGAAACTCCACCTCCTTTGGCTTTACTGCCCACAGTTTGGGGTCTGAATGTATGATAGAATGAGTAATCAGGTAAGGCTGGAGTGTTCTCCACAGCTTTGAACTAGGTTTCTGTGACTGCACAGATGTCAGCATTTTCCAGGGTTAGGAATGTTTGTAGTGAGTGCAGTTACATGTTTAGACTCCTACCGTTTAGCAGCATGACCTTTATTTTATTTATTATTTATTTTATTTACATTTCTTTACCAGGAAATTCTGACTGGACATGGGTCCTTTTTCAGTGGAGGCCCAGGAAGAAGAGCTCCACAAATATAAATAAGTAAATCAACAAAACATACAATGGATACCGAGTACTAGACTGTTGTTAAAAATTATGGTGACAAATAGATGATACCTAAGAATTATGCTGTTAAAGCATGTTTAGTGGCAGATAAAAATATATAAAAGAAATAATGCTTTACTGATTGGCTAGGAGTTTTTTTAGTCGAGGTTGGAGCAAGGGCAGAGCCAATGCATTTTAGGTGAGACTTGAAAATGGTTTTGAATAGACTGCTGGATGGTAATTTGGTTATTGGGGGGGGGGTTGTTCCATAGTTTGGAAATGGCACAGGAGAATAGTGCTGAGTTTTTGGGTTTGGTGGTAAGAAGCAGATTTTTGTATATCAATAATTTGTGTTTTGTTGAAATTTTTATGTTGGTAGTTTTAACCTCATCACTTTTCCTAAAAAAGGCACTATAGGGGAAGCAAGAGCCTTTGCCAGAAGCCTGAAGCCCAGGTGAGACAGATGCAGGCCATCTCTGGCAAAACATTGTGGTCTGTTGATCATATCTTCCCAGGCTGTCAGGTACTGGATCCCCCTGGAATGACACCAGAAACTAAGCCAACTGTTAAAGTAATTTTCTGTTTGTATCGAGGCATCATTCTGGGTGACGGCAGAATGCTGCTTAAGGCTAGGGACATACCTGCCTGGGACACATAATCAGTGAGATCACACTGAGAGAGCTGAAATTAAACTGTTGTTCAGTGTACAGCCATCTTGGAAATCCCAAAATGAAGTTCTCCTTAACACTGAGAGATATAATATCCTTTGCTTATTTCTCAAAACTGCCTAATTTTGTTCTTCCTACATCATTGCATCTATCCATAATTATTACCATGTCATAATTTGACCCTTTACATGTCAATAATTCCAAAGCCTTCTTAATGTCAGCCATTTTTCAGTTTGACAAGCAGGACACTGTGTTTCTACTTCTTTCCGTCCTGGGCAAAATATACCTTAGACCTCTTAACACAGAGTCCTCTATACCTAAGACTTCAGATTTAGCTTCAGTAACTCCATCCTGTCAATTGCTAATCACCTGCAGACTTTACATTCTGATAATTGTGCCTTTTCATTTAGGACCTTGCCTTTCTGGTTCCCACCCAGACCCCTCTTTTGTTTTTTTTTATTCTCCTAAATCACCTCCTCCTCTTCAAAATATTCTATTTCCTCCAAATAAATTTTATTTTTGCATACTGCTCCTTTTTTGTTTTTTTTTTTCTACCTGTCCAACCTTAGTTTCACTTTCTACTGCAGAACTGAATGTACACAATTGCACTTTATAAGCACTTATATGACTGCATGGATTGTGCTATCCCTAACAGAACCAAGGTGCTATCCTCCAAAAAAAATGAAGCCAATCTGGTGGTCCCCTGCCATAAACAAACTCTACAACAGAAGAAAGAAACTGTTGCAAAAAAGAGTAAAATCCCATGATTGGAGGAACTCCCTGGTCAGCCTCAGTAAGAAGCTGACATCCCTCATAAAATCCTCCAAAGCTAGTTACGAAAACAAAATTGCCACTGATTCTAAAGACAGCCACAAAGCATTCTATAGCTATGTCAAGAATCTCAATGGCAACACTCAGATCTGCTATGAGTTACAGCACAACTGTTTGTTTTTTTTTCCTACCTGTCCAACCTTAGTTTCACTTTCTACTGCAGAACTGAATGTACACCCCCTATCTTCCAGTATATTAACCAATCTATTAGATGATGACATGGACACTTGAGGCTCTACTAGGTACAAAGTTAAAATTTCCAGTTCTTGTAAACTGGAATGAAGTTCTCCTTAACATTGAGAGATATAATATCCTTTGTTTATTTTTGACAAACCGTAACAGTAATCAAGCAAAATCTGAGGGTAATGCTACTTAATGCTAGATGTCTAAACCTCAAAATGCACTCACTCGAGGCACTCCTTAAAATAGAGAACATTGACATCTGTGCAGTGTCAGATACCTGGTTCAAGCCTCTAGAGAGCACCCCTGCATTACCAGGCTATAATTCATACCACATCTTTCGGCCACCTAACCTGGACCGAAACACTAAAGGCAGAGGCATGTCCATATTCATTAAGGATATCCACACCTCCAGGCTAGTTGCTCAGCATAATACATCCGAGATTATCCAAGTGCAACTAACTTTGGGCAAGACCACAATCCAAATTGTAGCTTGCTACAGATCCCCCACCATGCCCCAGGATTCCCACTGCTCATTTCTTGATACACTGGAAAATATTAGGGTACAACACAACACCCTAATAATGGGCGATTTCAACTACCCCACCATTAACTGGGAAAACCACTTATGTACCAACTCTTTTGCTCAACATTTTCTGGAATTCATAAATTCCAACGTCTTGGATCAACTTATCCACACCCCCACCAGGAGCAGCAATATCCTAGACCTGGTCATTACCAGCTTGAGTGACCGGTGTTCCACACCAAAGGTCAATTCCTCATTGGTCAGATCCGACCACAAGCTAATCACCCTAGACATCCTGCCCCCACCCCCCATTAGGGAAACTACCGTAAAAGATTTCTCCAAAACCAACTTCACGCTTCTTAAGACAGAAGTGGCAAACTTCCCGACACCCATGCAGATGGATAATAGAGGTAGGACTGCTGAATCCTAAACAATTGCACTTTATAATCACTTATATGAGTGCACGGATCGTGCTATCCCTAACAGAACCAAGGTGCTATCCTCCAAAAAAATTAAGCCAATCTGGTGGTCCCCTGCAATAAACAAACTCTACAACAGAAGAAAGAAACTGTTTCAAAAAAGAGTAAAACCCCATGATTGGAGGAACTCCCTGGTCAGCCTCAGTAAGAAGCTGACATCCCTAATAAAATCTTCCAAAGCTAGTTATGAAAACAAAATCGCCACTGATTCTAAAGACAACCACAAAGCATTCTATAGCTATGTCAAGAATCTCATTGGCAACACTCAGATCTGCTCTGAGTTACAGCACAATGGCAACTAAATATACAGAACCAACTGATATTGCCAACATCCTGGCAGACAAGGTTCAGTGCTAACTTAACCCCCCTCTCACCCCCTAAAAAGCCCATCTCTATACCGGAAGAATGCAGAGTTCCTGTAATTATGGCTGTACAGGTAAAAACCGCACTCTCCAAAGCCAAGAACACAGCATCCATGGGACCTGACAACATCCCAGGCTGCATTCTACACAGACTACAGAACGAACTAGCACCCCACCTAAGTACCATGTTCAGTCATAGCCTCACTTCAGGCTTTGTGCCCACTGAATAGTGCACAGTGACGGTTATCCCACTCCACAAAGGGGGATCCACCACGGACCCTGAGAACTACTGCCCCATTAGCCTGATGAGTCTGGTCTGCAAGGCCATGGAATGTATCATCATGGAACTTATAAACAAAGACATTAGTAATCTCCAAACTCTGGACCCCACCCAGTTCGGGTTTGTAAAAGGCAGATCATGTCTCCTAAACCTGGTAGACTTCTTTGAAGCAGTCACCAAAGTTGTAGACGAGGGTAAGGTGGTTCACACAGCCTATCTAGATCTCGCCAAGGCTTTCAACACCACCCCCTACTCTGGAATTATAGATAAATTCACTAAACTAGGTATAAATCTCTATGTCACAAGATGGGTTGCCAACTGCCTCACTGACAGAATCCACACTGTGAAAGTAGCAGACTTCAAATCTGACTTCAGACCAGTGACAAATGGACCACAAGGTTCAGTCCTGGGTCCTCTCCTGTTTGGTATCTACTTCTCTGAAGTACAGGCTAACACAGAAGCTCTTTGGCTAATGAAGTTCACAGATTACTGCAAACTAGGAGCCATAATTGAAACTCCTAATGATGTGGATATCCTACAAAAGGGCCTCACTGAGACAGATGCCTGGTGTCAAAGCCATGGCCTCAATGCCAAAAAGTGCATTATCATCCCCTTTGGTAAAAACTCTGTACCCATGAACTACCACATAGGCGGTAGTAAACTTAACACCGAAAGTGTGATAAGAGACCTTGGGACACAGGTGGACAGTAGTCTCTCCTTTGATAATCACATTGCCACAGTAGTCAGGAAATCCTTCTATGTGGTACACCTCATCACAAAAGGTTTCTCATCCAGAAAAAAAGAGGTCATTGTTCCCCTCTACTCATCACTCATTAGACCTATTATAGAGTACAACACCCCTTTTGGTATGTACCTCACAAGACATCTACAGCAACTGGAAAGGCCGCAGAAATACCTCACAAAGAAGATTACTGGCCTCAAACAGATGCCCTATGCAGACCATCTTAAAAACCTCCAGCTTTTGTCCTTTGCATATCGCATACTCAGAGGTGATCTCTGCCTAACATACAAAGCTATGTTAAACCCAAAGCTGTTGGACATGCTCCACTTAAAGAAATCCCAATCCATCTGAGCTACATGCTCTAGGGACCTAAACCTTGTCACCACAATAAACAGAACATGCTGGAGGGATAGATTCCTGTCTCAGAGACTTCCCATACTCTGGAACAAACTACCTATCTATATCAAACAAAGCTCCTCATTAGAACTCTTCAAGAAAAATCTTGATGATTGGATGGGAAATAGGAAATTCACCCCGGGGATCACTGTTGTGGCTCTGCTCGACAGTGGCACAGGAAAATAATTTTCCTGGGTGGCGAAAGCCAGGGTACCTTTTTGACTAGGCTTATGTAGGCCCTAGGGCCAGTAGCCTAGTACCTACCTATGAACCTTTGGCTATTAATTTGCACCTTCATATCACCTGCTATGTTCTCATAACCTACAGTTGTAACAAAAATGGTGCTATAAACCAACCTGAACCTCTTTATCTACCAGCTCATGCTTCTGTATTAAAATTAGAATAACTGGCATTACCAATATATTTGCAGCCCATATCTAATTTATCCTGGCTCTCCCTATCATCAGACTAAAGGGAAGACCACGAGGTTTGTAACAGAATATTCTTAAGAACAGGCACTTAATGGAAAAGATTAACAATGGCAGATGATATAAAAACAACAGAATTAGCATTCACTGAATAAAGAAAGTCTCTACATTTAAAACAGATATTTGTTTCATTTAGCCATTTAGATATTATCTGTACCAAACATTTTACAGTCAGTGCATTGAGGTAAGAACCCCTTGTCCATTACACCCGGTAAACAATGGTCATTCATTTTGCTTACTTTTGTAAAACCCTGTCACACCTTCAGTATTATTTTTACTTCCGAATACACCTGGCATGCAAAGTGCATCTTTGTATCTTCACATTGCTGTGCAGATACATATGCCCTGCTCTCATACATTCATACCAAGTCCTTTGTAAGCACAGTCCTGTCGTCTAATAGGACTGCTTATAGCAATATCCACTCCTAGTGCTAATGCTACAGACACCAATCCATGGCCCTTAAAAGGACTTGAGGGAAGAAAAATGTACTGAGCTGCTCTTCTAGCAGTTTAAATGGCTATAAATACAATTCTCAAAATAAATATCCCCAACCCTTAAAAGGACAAGAGGCAAAATTCAAAAATGACCATAAAAACTAAAATGCCTCTGTTACTTGTGTATGCTTATATTGAGTTAATGATATTCTCCAATTACTCTCTTTCTACAGCCAGAGACTATCTCAAGATTCTAGGTTTCATGATAATATGCATGATTTTAGAAAGATTGCTGTTAAGCAACTGTTTTTTTGAGAGTATCTCCAGAGCACAAAACTTTTTAGCACAATGACTCCTGTAGAGGTACTGGAAAATATTTCAAACATTTTATGAATGTCTGTATAAAGCAGAACACTATGAAAATCAAGGAAAGGTACAAATGGAAATGTTTATTAAAAAAGTAAATATTCCAAGGTTCGAGGTAGATGAGGCTCTATATTTTTATGAATGTCTGTATAAAGCAGAAAACTATGAAAATCAAGAAAAGGTACAAATGGAAATGTTTATTAAAAATTAAATATTCCAAGGTTAGAGGTAGATGAGGCTCAATTACTAATGGTTAGGATAGGAGGAGATAAGATAAAAATGGTGACGAATAACCAATCCACAGGAAAACCACAGGAATATTGGAGGCTAGGAGGGGAAAAAATGATAAAGCTCTAGAAGCTTTTGTTTAACAGTATTTTAAGAGGAGGAGAAGCACCAACATCCTGGAAGAAAGTGGTGGTGGCTATAATACCGAAAGAGGATAACGACCCATCAGATCCAACTTCATAGAGGCCTGTTTCAATCCTAAACCATGATTATAAAGTGTTTATGTCTATAATGGCTACAAGAATGGTAAAAGTGATGCCAAAATTGATAAATATGGATAATTGTGTGTTTTTGGAGGAGAGGAAAACATTAACAGAACACTGATAATCCACAGGGAAGCAGAATGTAAGACATTACTACTGTTGTTGGTGGGTCTTGATGCAGAGAACGCATTTGATAGAGTAAACAGAGTTTATAAGTAGGGTAACAGAAGCATTTGCATTCCCTGATAAAATTATAAGGTTGATTAGGAGGAAAGTATGAGGGATTGGATGCAAAAATTAAAATGGATATTTTCCTCTCTGATAATTTCTGTTTGAGCAGAGGAACCAAGCAGGGATGTCCTCTTCCCCCTTTGTTATTTGCATTATATTTAAAACTATTGGCAAAAAAATAAGGGACTCAGAAATTCAAGGATATAATTGGTATGGTAGTTAAGAAAAGCTAGCACTATTTGCTGCTGATATTATTTTATACTTGATAAAACCAGAAATGGGCATTTCATTGTTGTGGAACATTTTGAGGCAGTTTCAGATCTTCTTGGGAAACAAAATGAATGAAGCTAAAACAAATGCAATAGCTGTAAATTATGTACCCACACACAAATTGGTTCAGCAAAATCCATACTTATGGGGACATGATAAAATTAAGTACTTGGGAGTATGGATTAAAAATGATTCTTGTGTGGCAGCTAAGGATATGTAGAAGAGACTAAACAAATGATAATACATAACCTGAGAAATGTATATGGATAGCAAGATACAAGCAGTTAAAATGTTTTTAGTCCCTTTAGTTTTATACACAAGTCGGGCATATTTTTTATCAACTAGAGAAGTTGTGGATAGCAACTAATACAGAGCTGAGTGATTTTATCTGGGAGGGGAAGACAGCAAGAGTCAGTGGAATAAGCTGATTCTTTCAACAGAACAAGGCAGTTTGGGATTACCCAATTTGAAGGGATATTTCAGAGCTACACAGTTAAGACTCCTATACATAGCACAAGCAGAAACCTATAATTCAAAGTGGAAATGAGATGATGAAAGGAGGGATGCTCAAGAAACAAGGAGAGACTGGGATTTTAGATGCAGATCCTTATGGAGTATAACAATAACCATGCAGCATATTATATTTATAAAGTAGCAGAAAGTAATCTAAGAACTAAGCCAACCCAGAACTGAAGAAAGATTCTGACTGCAATTAGGGATACAGACAATAACCAAGAGGGGTCTGGAATTTTTTGGAGAAAGCTAGCAAAAGAACCAATGTATTGGAAGCAGATAAATAGAGAGGGAAAGGTAACAGAATGGGAAGTGACCAATAATTTATTTGGACTGAAGGCTAGAGATTGCCTTCTCTATCAGGGATTGATATCAGAGTATGGGTCTACTTCAGAAGACTGACAAACAAAAAGACTGAAAATTCAAAATACTGAACATATTTTAATGCAGGGGGCAAGCCCCCCCCCTGCACCCTTTATGTGGGGGCACCACACCCCTGCTAACTATATATACAAACTCCAAGATCACACAGCAGTGGAGAAGGGGCAAATTCCATCATTCAATATTTTGAATTTTCAGTCTTCTGGAGTAGACTCCAGAGTATAGGCAAAGATAAAGACATAGGGGGATTCTAAGTGAAAGAGCAGCACTAGTAGAGCTTTTAGTAGAATCTAGAACAGAAGTTGCTGTTAAAAAAGGAATAATCAGTAGAGCATACCAAATAGTCTTGATAACTGCAAGATTCAGTAGGAGAAGGTTAGAAAGGGTTGGGAAGAGAGATTGGATAAGCAATTCAAAAGAAAAAATGGGGGGGGTGGGTATATGTATGCCTCCCAAATATGCAACAACTCTAGACATTTAGGATCTTTGCTTGGAAGTGTTTACATAGGTATTTTTATACCCCAAGTAGACTCTGGAAGAAACAGTTAATTAGGAACATTTTTTTCTGGGAGTGTAATGAGTTGGCAGACTTTAAATATTCCCTGCAGACTACTCTGTCAGAGATACTGGGTGAGCAAATTGGTGTAACTAAGGAAATTATATTTTGATCTCTGATACAGAATCAGAATTGCCTCAACATAGTAAGGCCTTGCTGAGTCTAACTATGGTGGCTGCCAGAAAAGCAATTACTAAAAAATGGAAATCAAAATCTAAACCAACTGTACTGCAAGTAGTGAATATTGTATCAGAGGTAAAACAATGGAATTGAAATCTTTAGAAAAGGGTAGGAGTAAATTACAGAGAAAAAATGGGCACTGTGGGAACTATTCATGCGGAGGAAGAACAAGAATTAAAAGAAAGCAGGATTTTAATGAGCTATGTAATGTTTGACTGACAATGACTGCTGGATAGATTATAAGTGATGTATAATGTTGCAACTACAATGTCAACATAGTTCGTGATGTATAATGTTTGCAACTAAAATTTTGTCAGTATGGTTTGTTTTCATTTTTATAAATGTATGATTCCCTGTGTCATATGTGATAATTTAATAAGGATGTTTCTTGTTTAAAAGAAATAAATAAAAAAAGGATTAGAGTGGCAGTGCAAAAAAAAATTCTAGGTTTCATGGCCTCTGCTATTCTCATGATTCCAGTAGCCGGAGTCCACACACACAAAAAAAAATCAATGCTTTTCATATCTGTGTGGACTCAACATCAGCACCTCCTATCCTTTCAGATTTTGGTGCTGCATTTTGTCAAGACAGAGATCCTTTGGTGGTTGAACCTAATCCCAGATCTCCCTTTGACTCCTCCAGCCCCTACTTAGTCCACGATGACAGATACAGTAGACTTTGCATGCGTAATGGCATGCAAAGGAGTTTAGGTCCAAGTCTGTGGAAACAGAAAGTTTAATGAAGCACGCCAATGTCAGAAAATGATGGCATTGATAATGCATCCAGATCTTTAAATTACCTGTGGATATTAGGCCTCTAGTAGTAATCATAGATAATGCCACAATTATGTGGTACATAAACAAGGGTGAACAAAAATCTACCCCCTATGCAGACAAGTAACTATAGCCTGGGAAGAAGCAACACAGCTAATGGGGCTACATCCCATCAAAACAGAATGTTGTGGCAGACAAGTTGATCAGGGTAGGACAGTCCCTATGAATAAAAGTTGCAGTCCAAGGTTTTCCAGGATTTAATTCAACTGCAAGAGACTCCTCGTGTATATCTGTTTGCCTCCATTCACAACAGACAGCTAAAAAAGTTCTGTTCTAGGGCTCCTTGCACAAAAGCCTGGGAGAGAAATGCCTTTTTATTCACATGAACAGTGATGTTTCTGTATGTCTTTCCACTCACTCATCTAATAACCAGAATCCTTCTAAAGATTCAGGGTGACTCTCCAAGGATGATTCTGGTAACTCACCTTTGGCCCAGGCAGTAGTATGTCTCTCTTCTCTTACAATTGGCCGAGTGCAATTACTCACACAAGACATGGGATTTTTGATCTACCCCAATTTTCAACTTCAATTGACTACCTAGATTAAATTTTGATATAGCCTAAGCACCTTTTTTCTGAGGCCAAAAAATGCTACTAGAATATCATATATGATTAAGTGTGCCAAATTAAAACCAAGATCTTTTGTGGTTCAGATTCCCTTGGTTTTGCAATATTTGTGTGAGTTATTATCCTCCAGCCTTTCTTATTCTTCCAATAAGATTCACCTTTTGTCCATCTCTGCTTGTCTGCAAATGGATCCCTTATCTCAAGTGAAACAGTTCAATAAAAGGGTGTTGCATAGTCTTAGGTTCATATGTGTGTACTAGGCTAACAACCACTGGGTCCTTTTTAAGCCAATCCATGCATCCCAAGTCTCAAACAAGTTCTGGCACCCTTAGTAGTGTAATCAGGGGCTTGGAAGATGAAACTTTTACAAGTAGAGGCCTGGTAGATGAAAGATGTATAGACTTCCTGTGTCCATTAGAGACATATTTGCCAAACTAGGGGATTTCTAGCTCCCCATCCAGTTGTCCAGGTTGCACTTGAATTTGGGTTAGGGAATAATTTTGCTTCACATGGATCAGGAGCTTGTTCTAGAGAAGAGGTAGTCTGTCCAGCAGGTCCTATTTATATCATAGACATTGTTTAAGTCTTTAGAATGTGTAACTCTGGTGCTGTTTGTTTTGTAGATATGCAGGAAGTCTATCATCCTTCCACCTGGGAAACCAGTGGCACCTGCATAGAATCTTAAATTTGCTATGGAGAAACTTACACTTTTTCTTTTTGAACTGTCTCATGAAGCTGATTTAAAGTTATGTGTAACTCACTGCTCTGACCTCTGCTACAAGAGTATCTGAGTTAGAAGCACTTACAGTGACTCAGCCGTATCTCATCTGTCATAAGGACAGGATCACTGTGGGAACCAGTCCTTCATTTATGACCAAAATTGTTTCAGAGTTTACATTGAGCCAGACAGACTATCTCCCTGTCTTCTTTCCTGAACCAAAAAGTAAGGGAGAAAAGATTCTACATGTTCTGGGTGTTCACAAACAACTCCAGTAATACATTGATAGATCGAAAAGCTTTGAGAATTCTAATCAATTGCTGGTATGTTTTTCTTGCCTTCATAGGAAATTAGTTCTGTCAAAACAGACACTTTCTAAATGATTGTCTTAATTTAATTTGGGTAATGCAGCCACCACTGCTTTCTTCCAAGATGTTGATGCCCCCCCTTTAAAATACTGTTAAACAGAACATTCCATATCTTCATCACTTTCTTCCCTCCAAATATCACTTTTTTCTCTACAAACATCCACAGCAACACTGCCTATTCCTAAAGACTTCCCTGTTGATTGATTATACATCACCACTTTTATCACATCTCTTCTTCTCATCATTCATGAATATTTCCATTTGTACTTTTTCTTGGTTTCCACATTCCTCTGCTTTACAGAAATTTTCATAACATTTCTGAAATATCTTTAATACTGTTATAGGATCTCAAGTTAGTTTTATTGTCTAAGTTTGGCAACAACCCTTTCTATTTTCTGTTACCCCAAGTCATCGTGCTAAAAGATTTTTTTATGGAGTTATGAAAAACTAGCTGCTTAACATTTCATCTTGTGTGTGTCTCAGAAAATGATTTATTTCTTTTTCTTCTTCTTTTTTTTTTTGCATGACCATCCCTTCTCTTCACAAAATCTTGGAGTATCAGGCCTTCATTATTTGATTTATTACAATGATTACCTTCTGTACAGTTTTCTATGTGTGATGTGGCACAATTTTACGCCGGATGCCCTTCCTGACGCAACCCTCCCCATTTATCCGGGCTTGGGACCAGCACAAAGAAATGCACTGGCTTGTGCAGCAGGTAAGGGTGATAAAGGATAATGAGGGAAACGTACTCACAAGCAAGGAGAATGTGTTGAGCAGATGGAAAGAGTACTTTTAGGGGTTGATGAATGAAGAGAATGAGAGGGAGAGAAGGTTGGATGATGTGCGGATAGTGAATCATGAAGTGCAGTGGATTAGCAAGGAGGAAGTAAGGATAGCTATGAAGAGGATGATGAACAAAAAGGCTGTTGTTCCAGATGACATACCTGTGAAAGCATTGAAGTGTTTAGGTGAAATGGCAGTGGAGTTTTTAACTAGATTGTTTAATGAAATCTTGGAAAGTGAGAGGATGCCTGAGGAATGGAGAAAAAGTGTTTTGGTACCGATTTTTAAGAATAAGGGTGATGTGCAGAGCTGTAGTAACTACAGAGGGATTAAACTGATCAGTCACAGCATGAAGTTATGGGAAAGAGTAGTGGAAGCAGGGTTAAGAAGGGAGGTGATGATTAGTGATCAGCAGTATGGTTTCATGCCAGGAAAGAGCACTACAGATGTGATGTTTGCTCAGAGAGTGTTGATGGAGAAGTACAGAGAAGGTCAGAAGGAGTTGCATTGTGTCTTTGTGGATTTAGAGAAAGCATATGACAGGGTGCCTAGAGAGGAGTTGTGGTATTGTATGAGGAAATCGGGAGTGTCAGAGAAGTATGTAAGAGTGATACAAGATATGTACGAGGGTAGTGTGACAGTGGTGAGGTCTGCGGTGGGAGTGATGGATGCATTTAAGGTGGAGGTGGGATTACATCAAGGATCAGCTCTGAGCCCTTTCTTATTTGCAGTGGTGATGGACAGGTTGACAGACGAGATCAGACAGGAGTTCCCGTGGACTATGATGTTTGCAGATGACATTGTGATCTGTAGTGAGAGTAGGGAACAGGTGGAGGAGACCCTGGAGAGGTGGAGATATGCTCTAGAGAGAATAGGAATGAAGGTCAGCAGGACTAAGACAGAATATATGTGTGTGAATGAGAGGAAGGATAGAGGAATTGTGAGGATGCAGGGAGTAGAGGTGGTGAAGGTGAATGAGTTTAAGTACTTGGGATCAACAGTTCAGAGTAATGGTGAGTGTGGAAGAGAGGTGAGGAAGAGAGTACAGGCAGGATGGAGTGGGTGGAGAAGAGTGTCAGGAGTAATTTGTGACAGACGGGTACCAGTAAGAGTGAAAGGGAAGGTCTACAAGAGGGTAGTGAGACCAGCTATGTTATACGGGTTGGAGACAGTGGCATTGACAAAAAGGCAGGAGTCAGAGCTTGACGTGGCAGAGTTGAAGATGTTAAGATTTGCATTGGGTGTGACGAAGATGGACAGGATTAGGAATAAGTATATTAGAGGGTCAGCACAGGCTGGAAGGTTTGGAGACAAAGCCAGAGAGGCAAGATTGTTGGTTTGGACATGTGCTGAGGAGGGATGCAGAGTATATTGGGAAAAAGATGCTAAGGATGAAGCTGCCAGGTAACAGGAAAAGAGGAAAGCCTAAGATAGGTTTATGGATTTGGTGAGAGAGGATATGCAGGTGGTTGGTGTGACAGAGCAAGATGTAGAGTACAGGAGGAAATGGAAACAGTTGATCTGCTGTGGCGACCCCTAATGGGAGCAGCCAAAAGAAGAAGAAGAAGAAGAAGAAGAAGACAATGATTACCTTCCCTTAGTACTGTGTTTTTGTGCTCCTCTAAAATGTGGTTTCTGAATTGTCTTTGAACCAGTCAGTTTTTCTTTTCCCTGCCATGGAAGAAGGGATTGGCCTTCATACCTGGATGTACTATCAGTCCAGGTTGCACCTGAAGTGGGTACTTGAATTAGAAAGCCTGTGGATGTGCCTTTTCAGTTCAAGTTTGACCTGAGCCAGGTGCTTGAATTTACAAAGGCTGAATGTATAATTGCCACACAAAATGTTTCCAGTAGATTGCCATCTGCATCTTTTCCAACTGGCAGCTGTCACTCCCTGGAAAATGCAGTCAAAGGTTGTTCTGATAGACTGGGATTTAGAACATAGTCCCCATCAGGTATGGTCCATTATATTACACACAGCATCTCCTTTGCCATACTGATGATCAAACCACTGAAAACTTAGTGAAGGGCCAGGCAGAGTCCACCATCAGTAATAGCTGAAATAAACCAGTCATGATTCAAACTTGGTGAAAAAACTCACTTGAATATAAACATAGAAACAACACACGAGCCCTGTAGCTCTAAACCCTTTCCATTACAATGGTACACCTGTCATACTATAATCAAATAGGCATGATTTGGGAAAGACAACACCATCAGGAGCAAACTTGGTCAGCTTTGAAGCTTACAGATTCAAATTCCCATGGTGGGAGTCAAGTCCAGCAGCCTGCCATAGATCTTGTTTTTTTCTTCAAAATTTAGGCCAAGTTTCTTAAGTTAATTGGCTTTCAAAACTCACCACCTTTCAGAAAACCAAGGTATGGTCAGGCTTTCAAAATCTACCAACTTTGCAGAAAACCAAATTATGGACATATGTTTATACATACAGTGTTATAATCTCCATGATTCCTTATTCAGAAGTGTTAGCTTGTAACACTCCAAAAAAAAGCTCATCAAAGGACATTTTGATAATGTTAACATCATTCCTTTGCCTTCTACATTGCATAGAAATACCAAAACTACTTAGATATTGATGGTAAATGATTCCTGCCGGCATTCTAGCTGCTTAGTAGAGATGAATAATGCCTTTTCAGTCCCATCTGATGAGCATTTCCTGTTAAGGGACCAGTGAATGCTACAGTACTCCATCATTGATCTTTGATGAAGGCTGGCATAAACCCATAGCAGAACTTATCATTTACAAGATGCCTACAAATTGAGTAACACCTTAAATCTAGCTCTCCCAGTGTGAAAACAGAAGCTCAACAGAGAAGGCCAGTAGACTTGTGTGTTTATGGGTAAATTTCAGTAACTGGCTAGTAAGTGTACTGTCTGGATGCCAGGAAAAAAGAAATACAGAGCACGTGGGGAAAAGTCAGCTATAAAAAGTGAGGAAGAAACACTGACTGGGGAAAGTTCTGCAGCTGTTCATCAAAAATCAATGCAACCTACAGACATGACTTCCAGTAACCTACAGGAAGATATAAAGCAACTGCACAAAGACTTGGTTAAAATAAATGAAATACTGATAGAATATATCAACACAAACAACAGAAGGCTGGAAAATGGAAGAAGTTTTAAACAGATATTCAGATGAGGTGATAAAGCTGCAAAAATCACAGGTTGAAATGAAGAAAAGGCTGGTTGAATATGAGACTGTTCAAGGAAGAGATGTTTCAAAAAATAATAGAATTAGAGGACAGAGCATGTAGGGAAAACCTGAGATTTTCAGCTATACCCGAGAAATTGGAAGGAATAGACTGCATTAATTTTATGAAAGCAAAAATAAGCAACTGGACTGGTATTCCTCAGCAGGAGTTGTTAGTTGAAAGGGCACATCATGCGTATGCTAAAAACCTGGCTACGAGGACGCAACCTAGACCTTTAATAGTTAACACCAGCAGAAGAAGCTGATTCTGACAAAAGTGCGTCAGAAGGACAAAATACTAAAAGTGGGAGACAGCAAAGTATTTTTGGAGAAGGATTACTCATTGCATACTAGGCAGAGGAGGAGTAAATTCATTCCACTATTCAGGTAATGTCAAGATGCAGTTGTGAGATTCAAACTGCTATACCCAGTTGTCTCCAAGGTATTCTTCTCTGTAGGGGCAAAATAATTTTTTGATGAAGTACATGCTAAGGAGGAAATACAAATGTTGTCCAACAAAAAGTGAGCTGTGAAACAGAAGGAGATTCTGCTTCTTGTTCTTCTGGTAATAAAGACCACAGAGAGACTGTATCTGTGAACCCTTTTCCATTGTTTCAATGGAAAATGTTGGAGAGAAGAAAGGGAGCATGAGAGTTGACTAGAAGAACTGAGAGTACATTGGAAATGAAGCACAGACAGGATTTGGGAGATGGAGATGAACAGTAATAAAACCAATAACTTAATGTGGAATTACAATGCAATTATTATATTTGTGAAATATGACAGAACAAGAAAATCTGGAAATATTGGACTTTTTCAGAATTTTTTGGACTCGTGGGATACTCTAAAATATATGCCCTACTTCATGTCATTAATGTTCGGAAAAATGCTTTGGGATGAGAAGATAAGGGGAAAGTTAACTGTAAGCAAAGAAAACTTTTTTTCTTAATAGTGCTATTTTTGTGGTGTATGGTTTTCTCTGCATGCTATAAAGTAAAGTTTTCTGAGCTATTTCTAAGTGTAATGGGGACTATAAATATGTGCTGCTGTTCTTTTTTTTCCTTTCTCCCTTCTCTCTTTCTTCTTGTTCAGTAGGCACTGCAATGTAAAAAAAGCCTTGTTAAAAGAGCATGACAAAAGAAAAAAATAATGTGTTTCTTCTCAAGGGAGACTGGTTTAAGGACCCTAAATTGATTTAGTAACACATTTTAAGAGAAAGTAAGTAAATGAAAAATAATATTGAATATTATGAGACTTGTTCCTAGCAAATGAATGTATACTTAGTAGCAATTGAAAACAATCTGATAAAGAGAAATTGGCTGTCTGGTTCATCATGTCTCCATGGACATAATCTGATAAAGAGAAATTGGTTACAGTCTGGTGGAGAGTGATTGGGAGGGGGGGGGAAGAAAAGAGAAACTGCTAGGAGATAATGTTCTCTGAAAGCATTCAGGGGTTTTGGGAGAGCTGTAAAGATAAGACAAAAGCACTTTTAAACACAGGCTGCACCATGCATCTTAACATGGATAACCTTTCTTTTAGGTTAACTCAAGTCTATGATTGTGGCTGTCAGTTTGGGACATTTGTTCCCATTAGGAGAGTAAAACTTCAATATTTGAAGCTGTACATAATTTTGTGTGTTAGTATTAAATTAATAGGTTTTAAGAGGGTATTTTTTAAAGAGGGCTTTCAAAAAATAAAAAAAAAGTTTTGCAAGATATGACATAGGCTCAAATGGATATGCCAAGAAACAGCTATATAAAAGTTCAACCTGCCTAACAGTGTATGCATGTAACACAAAAGCTGGAAATAAACATTTAACAAAAAAGGTGTTATACATAAAAGGTGGGAATAATAATTTTTTTAATACAATAATGCTTTCTGTAATGTCTTTAAACATCAATGGCCTCACAGATAAATGCACAAAAAAGAAAGAATGGTGAACTATATTAAAAAATGTAGAGTGCAAATAGTTGTGTTACAGGAGACACACCTGGAAAGAACCGAGCATGTGAATTTGATAAAGAAAGGTTTTCAGTACGGCTATTCAGAGAAATATCTGGGACAAAGGAAATGAAGAGTACTTATATTAATTGCAAGAGGAGCTCCAATAGTGATAGAAGAGGATCAAAAAAGATAATAATGGTAGATTTGCAGTGTTAAGGGGCTACTGGCAAGGGAGGAGGATTACACTGGCATATATTTATATTTCACCTAAAACTGCTATGTTTGTGTCTTTTGGCTTTTCCCGGTTAGGGGTCGCCACAGCGGAACTCCGGTCCGCTAATGGTTGGCAGTTGATTTTTACGTACCGGCTTGCCAGGCCTGATGCACAACCTTCAACGAAGGTACGCCCATTCATGCATATCTCCACGCAGAAGACGTTCTAGCTGAGAGTCGAATTGGACAGCGTCTAACTGTGAGGCGACAACTCTACCACAGCACCACCACCGCAGGCCACCTAAAACTGCTATAATGGAGCTTAATAAAATTCTGAGATAATAATGGAGCTTAATAAAATTCTGAGATAAATAATCAGTTTTCAGCAAGGAATATTACTTTTAGGTGGAAACTGGAATTTGATTTTCAGCAGAGAAGATGTGTCTGGGGGCAAAGAAGGGAAATATAACAAAGAAGGGTAGATTTTTGAAGACATTTATGAAAATATTTGGCATCGAAGATGTGAATTCAGTAACAGGAATTCAGAGTGAATTTACATATTATTCCCCAAGATATAAAAACTGGGCTAGGATAGATAGAATTTACATTTCACAAGAATATGCGCATTTAATTGAAGGTCTTGATGTGCACCCAATAACTATTTCAGATCATGCACTAATAACTAAAATAAAAACACATGGTAGTGAAATGAAAATGAGACACTGGCACTTTCCCACCTATCTGTTGACAAGAGAGGAATTTAAGGAATGGGTAGTGAAGACTATTCAGGAGCTATTTGAGAGGATAGAAATTACTTCTGAAAATATAGTTAGGGAGTGGGATAAAATTAAGGTGTAGTTTAAAAATAGGGTGGAAATAAAAGAAAGGGAGCTATGGTTAAGGAGTAACAAGAATAATTTAGAGGGACTGACAAATATTAAATTATTGCAAAATAGGGGGAACTTTACAGAACAAGAAGAGGATCAACTGAAGAAGGCTACGCAGAAAATAAGGGATTACCTCAGTAATATACACAACTTAGGAAAGATTGCTGTTAACCAACTGTTTTTGTTAATAACACTAGAGCACAAAAAATTTAGCATAGCAACTCAGGCAACAGAAAGTACAAAGGGCTATCGCCAAGCTTAGGGAGCCTATAACAAGGAAGGTAAGAGGAGATTTTGTAGAGATATTAGAAATAATTTGGAAGAAAGTCTGTGTAAAGCAGAAAAATATGGAAATCAAGAAAAGATACAAAAGGAAACATTTATGGAAGAAATAAATATGTCAAGGTTAGAGGCAGATGAGGCTCAATTACTAATGGTTAGTGTAGGAGATGTTATAAAAATTGTCATGTATAACCTATGTACAGGAAAATCCCCAGAAATAGATGGTATTCCTGGTGAAGTTTGGAAGGTAGGAGAGAAAAACTGATAAAGATCTGGAAGATTTTTTAACAGTATTTTAAGAGGAGGAGAAGTACCAACATCCTGGAAGAAAGCAGTGGTAGCTGTAATACTTAGAGGGTAAAGATCCATCAGATCCAGCTTCATATAGGCCCATTTCAATACTAAAACATGGTTATAAAGAGTTCATGTCTATAATGGATAAAAGAATGGCAAAAATAATGCTAAAAGTGATAGATATGGATCAATGTGGTTTTGTGGAGGGGATACAAACATTTGACAACATTAACAGATCACTGCTGATCCAAAGAGAATTAAAATGTAAGAAAATACCATTGTTGTTGTTGGTGGGTCTTGAAGCAGAGATAACATTTAACAGAGTAAGCTGGGACTTTATCAGCAGAGCAATGGAAGCATTTGCATTTCCTGAAAAAAATTATAAGACTAATTAGGAGGATATATGAGGGATCAGAGGCAAAAGTTAAAGTGGGTGGGGTCCTCTCTGATAATTTATGCTTGAGCAGAGAAATCAGACAGGGGTGTCCTCTTTCCCCTTGGTTATTTGCATTATATTTAGAACCACTGGCAAAGAAAATAAGGGACTCAGAAATTCAAGGATATAATTGGTATGGTGGTTAAGAAAAGATGGCTCTATTTGCAGATGACATTATTTTATAAATGACAAAACCAGAAACAGACATTACAGTGTTGTGGAACAGTTTGAGAACATTTCAAATCTTTTTTTTGGGGATACAAAATTAATGAAGCTAAAACAAAGGCAATAGCAGTAAATTATGTACCTGTATATGGCCCGCATATGAATTTGTTCAGCAATAGCCATATTTATGGGGACATGATAAAATGAAATATTTAGGAGTATGGATTAAAAATGATTCTGGTGTGGCAACTAAGGATATATGGGAAGAGATTAAACAAAAGATAACACAAAACCTGATAAAATGGAAGCTTTGTTATATGGATATGGATAGTAAGATACAAGCAGTTAAAATGTTTTTAGTCCCATTAATCGTATACACAGGTCAGGCGTATTTTTATCAGTCAGAGGAGAAGTTGTGGATAGCAATTAATAAAGAGCTGAAGGACTTTATCTAGGAGGGGAAGACAGGAAGAGTCAACAGGTATAAGCTGATTCTTCAATAGAACATTGTGAATTGGGATTACCCAATTTGGAGGGATATTTCAGAGCTACACAGTTAAGGCTCCTGTACATAGCACAAACAGAAAGCTATTATTCAACATGGAAAGAGATGAAGATGAAACAGAGTGGAAGCTCAAGAAACAAGGAGAGACTGAGATTTTGGATACAGACCTTTAAGAAGAAGAAGAATAATCATACAGAATATTATATCTATAAAGTTGCAGAAAGTATCCTAAGAACTAAGCCAACATAGGAATGGAGAAAGGAGATTCTGCCGATAGGGGTGACTACAATTAAGGATATAAACAATAGGCAAGCTGGGGATTGGAATTTAATGGAGAAACAGAATGGGAAGACGCTAATAGTTTATTTGGACTACAGGTTAGAGATTGCCTTCCCTATCAAGAATTGATATCAGAGTATAGGTAAAGAGAAAGAAATATGGGGTCCTAATGAAAGAGCAGCACTAGTAGAGTTTTTAGTAGACTGTAGAACAGAAGCCACCATTAAAAAAGGAATAATTAGTAGAGCATATAAAATATTGCATGATAGCTATAAGAATCAATCAGAGGAGGTTAAAATGGATTGGGAAGAGAGATTTGATAAGCAATTCACAAAGAAACAATGGGAAGATATATGTATGTTTCCCAAATATGCAAAAAAAATCTAGAAGATTTATTATTTTTGCATGGAAATGTTTACATACATATTTTTATACCCCAAGTAGACTCCAGAGAATTTTTTCCTCAGGTAGACAGCAAATGTTGGAGATGTGACTGGGAAGAAAGAGATAATTGGGAACTTATTTTCTGGGAGTGCGGTGAGTTGGCAAACTTTAAGGATTTCCTGCAGGATGCACTGTTGGAGATGCTTGGTGGGCAAATTATGCAGCAGAGGTGCATCTCACATGTACTGATTTGTTAAAGCTGATATTGTATTGTGGATTTTTTAGGATAATATAGCATTTCTTGTGAAGCTAGAGACTAACCACATCTGGAATGCTTTAAAGCTATTTTGCCATTGATGTGAAATTGCTTTTATACAAATAGAACTGATTTCAAGAGCAACAACCTTCTTCGAGTACTCTTTGTGAGTATAAGCTGCAGTTTGTATTCAAAGTAATTGATTTTATATGGTCTTTGCATAAACAATATATTGTGTGTACTACTGCACCAAAATTTCTCTCTCTTTCTCTCTCTCTGTATGTTGTAATTTTCCAGTTTGCTGTTCTGTTTCCAAACCTTGTCTGAATTACTTTTTGGTATCTCAGTTAATCACTATGAGACAGTTAGAACTCAGCAATTTGCAGTTTTAATTTAGATTACAGCTTCTCCTTTAACAGCCCATTGCTGAATTTAAGGACGCTATATAAATATTGCAAGAGGCACTTAAGGATACCACTGTTAGCTACTGCTTTTTATATTACACACGGCACAGTTTGTAGAAGACAATTAATACTGCTATCTGACAACTAATATACAGCAGCTGTTTTTTTAAGGGTTTAATACTAAATTCTATTGGCCTAAGCTTTTTTTTTCTAGGAAACCAGTCTTCTAAACAAACTGATGTTCTATATAAGTAAGATTCTTTATAAAGACCTGCAGTTTATGGGATATGTACTGTAACCTTAAAGCAGACTTACTAATTTTTAAATAAGTCCTCACTGACAGAATGTGAAATTGATATAAAGTTATAATTTTATTTGAAAATCTGCATATATTTTTGTTAACCTCAAAACTTTATTTTTTTAGTAGGTTTGCAAGATTGCCTCTTACACTCCGTATCAAAAGCCTTTGGTTTCCCTGTCTTTCTGCATCATTCTGTATAACATTATATTTCTTTCACTAGGAGGATTTGCAGCCTGCAAAAATTATTGTTAAATTCAGACAATATAGACTGACACCTCTGGGTGGCATTAGATAAGCTGCTAAAACCATTTTTACCACTGAGCTTGCAGCCCATGCTACAGCTAAAGGAAAAGGACACTTCATATTTTAATGTACTTCAGGCTTCTTAAAGCCATTATATCTTGATATATATGGCTTTCTAACCCACAAGCAGCTTGTCTAGGCTTTAATGTAAGGCTTTCTGACCTATAAGCAACTTTTTTAAACTGTCTCTGCTTCTCTGTCCTATTGAGTTACTAACATAATATTAGCAAAAAGCACTCACGCTGCTGTTTAAACCTCTCCTTACTTCCATTGTCACTGGTTTTCTTCAGCTAACACCTCCATCAGTGTGGGGTTCCAGCCTGCTCCATTCACTCTCACTATGCTTGGGCTCACTATGTTTGCTTACTCTACCCCAATTCCCACACACCCCTCCTTATCTAAATTTATACTGCACATATCCTCCCCTCCTTCCTCATTCACATCTCCTCCTCTTCCTACCAGTCAAACCAATCCCTGCTGCTACATAATTATCCAATAGCCTTCACCCGAATGCTTTACAATCTTATGTCACCTTACTTCCACACTTATTCTTCTCTACTGCTCCTCATTTAAAGGAGAACCATGCCCACAGACTCAAAAAAACTTTTATTTTTTAAGTCTTGATGTTTCTTAGATTTTAACACTACTTTTGGACTCTATATACCTTTTTTTACATTTTAAATGTAATGCCAGAGTCTGCACACATGGGGTCCGACATCTTGATTTTTTTTTAGTTTACCTCCCGGTATCCCAAAATGCAGTGTTGGCTTTAAAATATTACATCATAGCCTCTAGGTTCCAGTGACTGCATTGACTTTACATGTGTTTTCACATATACTTTGCCTTCTTTTAGTCAGAGAGGTTAATTACCATTTCTTGCTTTTCAGTGACTACTTAAAAGACAAATGCATTGACATGAATTACATTCAAAAATATAAAAAGTATATAGTGTCCAAAAGTAGTGTTAAAATGTAGGAAACATCAAGACATTTTTTTCAGGCTGTGGGTGCAGTTCTCCTTTAATTTACTCTTCTCTATTGTTATAACATTGCAGTCTATACTTTTTATTTTCCCTTTCCCCATCAACAATATTCAAGTCTTCCTCCTCATTATGTCCTTTTTGATATTACCCTTCCTTTCATAATATTGCCCCGAAACGGAATACCCACAAACCTTTTATTTTACAGATTACCCATTTAATTATTCTCAATACTACACAATGGTTTATTCTACATTTCTTTAACTGACTATACTGTATTAAAATCATACTTTTCTGCAACCTCATAATAAGGGACCACCCCACCTGGAACCTCCAGTAAACCAGTTCCACTCTCACCTCTCCTCTTACCATCTTGCCTTCTCCTTTAAAATATTTTTCTTTTCATTCAACTATAATCAACCCTTAACTACTCTGTAGTTCTCTCTATAATCAACCGTTAACTGCTCTGTATTCCTCCCTATCATGTTATACTTATGCATCTTCAAATCTCTTCTCTTCATTTCATGTCACCTTATTGCCTACCATGATACTCTTACACTTTATTCACATTCATGCACTACCAGCCTTCCTAACTATACTCACGATTAACCCTCCTTCATACCTATTTCCTCAAATTTATTTAATGGACACCCTATTCATCTTCTCAAATACAAAACATAGCCATTCAGTTTACTTTGACATCACCTGGAATAAATTCATAAATGTTATAAAACATAACTAATCCCAATCCACTCTTCTCTAAAATCACTCTTTCTGGTGACATTCATCCCACCACTGTCCCCTCATCATCATCCATTCCACCCTCCTCTGCCACTAACTCCTGCACAACACCCACAGAACTTCTTGGTGCTGCGGTAGCGTTGTTGCCTCACAGTAAGACGCTGTCCAGTTCGATTCTCAGCTAGAGCATCTTCTGCGTGGAGACATGCGTGAATGGGCGTACCTTCGTTGAAGGTTGTGCGTCAGGGCTGGTAACTCGGCACGTAAAAATCAACTACCAATCATTAGCGGACCGGAGTTCCGCTGTGGCGACCCCTAACCAGGAAAAGCCGAAAGACACAAACAAAAGTATTCTAAACAAAATTACAGGCCTATAAGCATGGTTTCTAAATTACTCAACAGATATTACTGTCATTACTGAAACATGGCTAAAACCCCATATAAAAGATTCTGAAATTCTAACCCCTGGCTACAATATAATTTGATGTGGCAGACAACACAAAAAAAGGGGAAGGCATTGCAACTGTATACAACTGTCTAACTTTCTCACCCCTCGACTAATATAACAACCTTCCAAAATGGAGAACTTATCTCTCTTCTCAATGTTAATAAGTATAAGAAGTTATGTATAGTTGCCATCTGCATACACTAGGTAATAATATTAACTTATTAGAAGAAATTATTTTCTGGATAACTACAAATGTTACTACTGAGGCCATTATCTTAGGCAATGTTAACATTGTCTGGTTATCCATGACATCTAACACCCCTACTACTAATCTTAACTTGTATGGCTTCAAGCAGAGAATCTTATCTCCTACTTCACTCAACAAATCGAATCATAAAAATTCTGTATTTGACTGGATACTTGTCTCTGACTCTAGCAAGTATGCTAACTATACTACCTTATTCCCTTAGTGACCGTCACCCTATATTCACCAACAGAGAAATCACCCACCAGCTAAAATAAACATCACTACAGAACTACTCAAATTCTTTCTAACTTTCATGCTGACACACTCACTAATTTACAATATCCTGTAACTTGCCTCCACTCAAAGTCTTACTCCTAGACAAAGCTGTTAAATTCAACAATATATTCATGAATACTTTAAATACCCTTGTACCTCCTAGAAATAAGAGTAAAGGGTACTCAAACTCCCTGGCTGACTAATTGAAACAGAATTTTCATGCAAAAATGTGACAAAGCATGGGAACAATGGCACAAAGATAAAACCCATCAAGTCTTACATCTATACAAAGATTTGTATAACCTCACCAAGAAGAAAATTTACAAAAACAAACATTATTGCACAAACCCACAAGATAATCACAAAAAAAAAAAAATCCAATGAAATTCTGGAGCTCAGTTAAAAAAATTCTTCAACTTGTCCCTCCCTCCTCACCAAACCCCTATCCAGACTTATCCCTCTCAGAAACAGCTAGCAAAGTTAATACATTCTTCATCAAAATCATAGCCTCTCTTTTACCCCCAGCTCTCTTCAACCATGTAATCAACCAGAAAACTCTATTAGCCCTGACATCCCTGCCTTTCATCTCCAACCTATCTCCACATCATATGCTAGCTACTAAAGAAACTAAAACCCTGATCTCCTTCTGCTGATGATCTCCCTGCTGAGTACCTTATGCTCACTGCAGAGTCTATTGCATACACAGTCTCAATTCTCAAGAGATCTACTCAAGACTCCCATATCCCTGCTGTTTGGAAAAAAACTTCTTTACTAATCCCTGAAACTGTGGGATCAATACATGCAGAGGAGGAATGAGGTTTAAAAAAGACAGGATTTGAATGAGCTATGCAGTGGTTGACTAACAATGAAAGGATATGTTAAAAGTGATGTATAATGTTTGCAGCTACAGTTATGTTGCACATTTGGAATGTATAATGTTTGCAACTGAGATTGTGCTGCTATGGTTTGTTGTTATTAAATGTAACATGGCCTATGGCATACATGATAATTTAATAAAGATGTTTTTTTGTTTAAAAAAAGAAAAAAGCTTATTTAGTATTCCCCTCCGTAAAGGAGGCAACTCCTCTAAAATCTCTAACTTTAGGCCACTTGTTATTCTGCCCCACCCCCCACACACACACTTCTAAGATCCCGGAAAAGTGTAAGCAACTCCTTCAGCACCTCTTACAAAACAATGTCTTAATCCCAACACAAATGGTTTCTGACAAGACCATACCACCACTACAGGTCTCGTCAACTTTTCCTACACCATTAATAAGTTTAGAGATCAAGGAAAGTTTATCTCTTCTGATTTTCTAAATGACTCAACTCTCATTTGACAACCCATTAAAACTCCCATCCATGACTTAAAATGCCTTCAGCTCAATTAAACTGTGGCTACATCAAAACCAACTTTTACTTCATCCCTAGAAGACTAAACTACTATTTTTGCTAAGTCCCATGCAAATTCTAAAGTAATTTCCTCATTACCTCTCTAAACAACACAGCTATTGAAGTAGTTACCCAAAACAAATTGCCTGGAGCCACCACATATGACAAGTTAGTTTGATCTTCACATACAAAACTGTTTAAAAAAATCATCAAAGGCTATGTCTTGTTATATACAGCAAAATCATTCATTGCTCCTAGTAGAATTGTCCTAGCTAACTCTTATCTTTTACCCTCTGTTCTTTATGGCTCACCTATTTTAATTAACATTCAGATCTGTCTTAAATCACAAATGGAGCAATGCTATAATAAGATATTTAGATTTGCAGATAACATGCCAAATAAAGCTCATCACTGCTCTGCATTACATGCTCTCAACTGGTTAGAACTCCCACATGAACTAGTCCATACACAGCAACTTCTAACCCATAAAATACTATATAACCCTTATACCTGCCTTATATCATCTCAGTACTTCATCACTATCTCCAAAATCTCCTTCTGTGCTTCTAAGGCAAGAATCTGCTTGAAATCTGTAAATCAAAAAAGTATGGGAGAAAGTCTATACCCACACTGCATAGCCAAACCATGAATTACCCCAAATTCAATCAGAACTACATCTAACCTCCATGTATTTAAGTCCTCTGTCAAAGAATTTCTCAATCATGGCTATGCCCATGCACCTCAACTGTATTATTTATTTATTTTATTTTTATTTGCAGTTTGATTACCGAGGAAGTCCACTGGGCCAAATTGACCCATTTTCAGTAAAGGCCCGGGGAGAAAAGCTCCAAATGTATGTTCTGTATGATCTGTATCAACAAATACTTCACATTCTTACTAACCACTCATCATACTGTATCTCTGTACCTTTCAACACCTGGCCTCTCTCCATTCTTTTGGGGACTTGTATCTTTTTCTTGTTTTGATAATTTGTTTTATTTACTAGCCTAATATTCTATACTTCTAATATTTTTATATATACTGATTGTCATATTTAATTGCATTTTTTAAATTGTTTATTACATCACTGGTGTCTCCTCATACTTTATTGCATCCCCTATTTTCCGCTGTCAAATTGTATGTATATATATATATATATATATATATATATATATATATATATATATATATGTAAAAAAAGCAAAGATACTTAAATCCAGAAGGTAGTCGCTTTTTCGAGTTTCTTGCTGCTAGGACCACTCTGTAAACCCACGTGGAGCTTGTCTGAGCAGTATAGCCAGAAAAAAACGCCCAAAGGCGGATTTTAAACAGTGAACTACAAAAGAGCTAGGAATGGTCCCAAACAACCAATTACTACAGCTTCTTGTGCTGAGGTCACTTCCCCCAAGGACAGGTAGGCTGCTCAAGGCTCCCCACTCCCACTGGTGAGCAAAGAAACTTCCTTCTATCCAAGTAAGGTAATGGACAACACAGGAACTACACCACAGCCCAGAATACAGCAATGCCTGTAAACTGGTCTAAGCTAGTCGAGGAAGGCGGGAAAACAAGGATTATGTTTTGTTTTTGGTAGAAACACACAGAAAATGCAGAGACAGTGATAAATTAGTTACACAGGCTAGCACACTTTAGTGGGCAGCCTCCACAGTTAAATTAAACAAACAAACAAGCAAACTTTCGATCAAATTGACTAAATGTAACTTTAAGTGCAGATTTTAAAATAAATGCAGCAATCAGTTAAAAACAGTTCAGGCTAGTTCAAAGTAAGCTACAGAAGCTATTTCCAGTGGAAAAAAGCAAAGATACTTAAATCCAGAAGGTAGTCGCTTTCGAGTTCCTTGCTGCTAGGACCACTCTGTAGACCCACGTGGAGCTTGTCTGAGCAGTATAGCCAGAAAAAAACGCCCAAAGGCGGATTTTAAACAGTGAACTACAAAAGAGCTAGGAATGGTCCCAAACAACCAATTACTACAGCTTCTTGTGCTGAGGTCACTTCCCCCAAGGACAGGTAGGCTGCTCAAGGCTCCCCACTCCCACTGGTGAGCAAAGAAGCTTCCTTCTATCCAAGTAAGGTAATGGACAACACAGGAACTACACCACAGCCCAGAATACAGCAATGCCTGTAAACTGGTCTAAGCTAGTCGAGGAAGGCGGGAAAACAAGGATTATTTTTTGTTTTTTTGGTAGAAACACACAGAAAATGCAGAGACAGTGATAAATTAGTTACACAGGCTAGCACACTTTAGTGGGCAGCCTCCACAGTTAAATTAAACAAACAAACAAGCAAACTTTCGATCAAATTCGACTAAATGTAACTTTAAGTGCAGATTTTAAAATAAATGCAGCAATCAGTTAAAAAACAGTTCAGGCTAGTTCAAAGTAAGCTACAGAAGCTATTTCCAGTGGAAAAAAAGCAAAGATACTTAAATCCAGAAGGTAGTCGCTTTTTCGAGTTCCTTGCTGCTAGGACCACTCTACTCTGTAAACCCACGTGGAGCTTGTCTGAGCAGTATAGCCAGAAAAAAACGCCCAAAGGCGGATTTTAAACAGTGAACTACAAAAGAGCTAGGAATGGTCCCAAACAACCAATTACTACAGCTTCTTGTGCTGAGGTCACTTCCCCCAAGGACAGGTAGGCTGCTCAAGGCTCCCCACTCCCACTGGTGAGCAAAGAAACTTCCTTCTATCCAAGTAAGGTAATGGACAACACAGGAACTACACCACAGCCCAGAATACAGCAATGCCTGTAAACTGGTCTAAGCTAGTCGAGGAAGGCGGGAAAACAAGGATTATTTTTTGTTTTTGGTAGAAACACACAGAAAATGCAGAGACAGTGATAAATTAGTTACACAGGCTAGCACACTTTAGTGGGCAGCCTCCACAGTTAAATTAAACAAACAAACAAGCAAACTTTCGATCAAATTCGACTAAATGTAACTTTAAGTGCAGATTTTAAAATAAATGCAGCAATCAGTTAAAAAACAGTTCAGGCTAGTTCAAAGTAAGCTACAGAAGCTATTTCCAGTGAAAAAAAAACAAAGATACTTAAATCCAGAAGGTAGTCGCTTTTTCGAGTTCCTTGCTGCTAGGACCACTCTGTAAACCCACGTGGAGCTTGTCTGAGCAATATCTTCATTTGCTGCTGTTCAGAATCAGGTTATTTCATAGCGCAATTAACCAAATCCGTCAAGCTCCTCCTGAAAATGTATGGAGTCATCATTTATAATACAGCCAGTTTTAATGTCATCACCATAAGTTAAATATATGTGGTTGTCATCTAGAAAATCAAGTTAGTTAGCACCAAATAAATAAGATCTCAGAATGGGACCTGAAAATGAGTTTCTAGTTAACTTTAAACCAGCTGAGCAGAGCAGTTTCAGTTAGCCATTGGAGACTATATGTCAAAGACCCTATAATGTGGAATTTTATCTGCTACATGTGGTTAACACAGTCAAAGCTGTTAGGAAATCAGCATAAATCACATCAACTTGTAAATAAAGAGTGATTAGAACATTGTTTATAAACACTACGTCTGGCAATGTATCTGGTGGTTTTCCACAAAAGTTTGCAGAAAGACCTAAAACACATGGAGTTCACCGTGTAATACATATATGCTCCATGGTCTTTCCAGTTTTGAAGATCAAGGTGATTGATCAATTTTTTGTCTTCTCAGGGTATTCTTTCTACTTTTAAATGTGCTTGATGGCTACTATTTTCCATTCAGTTGGCATTGCTGCCCTACAGTAATATATTAAATAGGGTACTAAGGTGCTATTTTTTTCAGTTCCATGTTTCCTATTAAATCAGGTCCTGGGGCTTTCTTAACGCATTAATTGAGTTACTTGACGAGATTATCTTGTCTGAAAAGACAAGCCAGCATTGTCTTTATTGGAGGCTACAGCTTCCTTGGATGTGAGTTGGTGTAAGAAAGCTTTTTATATTCATGTATGAAAAGCTTTAAGCTGTTGTTATTGTCCATGATTTTAATGCCATCGTTCACAAAAGCAGAAGATTCTGTTCATTTTTCTCTTGCAGGTCTTGAGTATTTGTAGAAACTATTCTTATTGTCCTTGGTGTGGCTAATTAGTCTTAACTCAGAACCCTCAATGTTTTTCATGGTCAGAAAACGAACTCATCTTTATAATAATGATGCAGTGTATGCCACTGTGAACACACACCTGCCACAGCAAGCACTGTCCTTTCTGCAAGTAGAGTACCACGTGAAAAATAACACTCATAGTGAAACAGTTAAAGGACAGTGCCACTACCATCACTTTGGGCATCGTGTCAACAGGCAAGAACATAAGAACCTCTGGAGTTTCTACATATGGCTTACTGACAGAAAATTCCCTTCAAAATCCTCTGATGTGCCACTAACTGTATGCCATGCATGCTAAAGTAAGGATAAGATCAAATGTTTGTCTTCTTATGGTATGCATTACTGACTTAAAGGACCACTGAGGGTAAATGATGAAAAACATATATATTTTTTATCTAGTCATGATTATCTGCACCTCCCAAAGCTGCTTTAATCCATTCTTAATTTTTTTTTTCCTGTCTGACCTCATGGGGGCAGACATCCTGATGAGACTTCTTCTTTTCCCAGTTAGGGGTCGCCACAGCAGATCACCTGTCCGCTCATGATTGGCAGTGGAGTTTTTACAGTGTTGAGTTGCCAGCCCGGCGCCCAACCTTCCACAGAAGGCACACACTCATACCTAGGGCCAATTTAGAGTGTCCAATCCACCTACAGCATGTCTTTAGGATGTGGGAGGAAACCAGAGCACCCAGAAGAAACCCACACGACCACAGGGATGACATGCAGACTCCACACAGAAGGCACCCCAGCCGAGGATCAAACCAGAGAACCTCTTGCTGTGAGGCAGCAATGCTAACCACTGCACCACCGTGGCCACCCAGACATCCTGATGAGACTATTTTCCCTTCATAGGCTAAATCTGTCCCAAAATGCAGCATAACAGCCCTGATTGTGAGAACAATTAGCCCTACCTTTTGTTGTCAGATCAGTCTTCCATTCACTTTGAATGGAAAACCTGAAAAATATTGCCAAGTTTAACAGTCAGTAGATCAAGTGTCATTGACTGTCCTGCACTGAGTTTTACAAATGTTCCTACTGATGCACTACACATTTTCTGAAAGAAGCTTGGAAAAGTGTCAACAAATTACAGAGATAAAAAAGACTTTTTACAAAGAGTAATTTTGTTACTGTCAGTTCCTGACTAAGTTACTCCTCCCATCTCCCCTCCTTCTATAAGCCAGAGTCTCACATTTCCAGCTAGGCTAGGTTCAGCTAATT
Source organism: Protopterus annectens (assembly GCF_019279795.1). NCBI lineage: Eukaryota > Metazoa > Chordata > Ceratodontiformes > Protopteridae > Protopterus > Protopterus annectens. The sequence goes on along the minus strand of NC_056743.1, from coordinate 1,568,108,336 downwards.
AGCAACCCTGCATGACAATAGACATCAAACAAATGTCAGTCTGGTGTGATACTAAAACTGTTCCCTAATGACTCTTTCCTCCTTACTGTTGACTTACACTAATCCAGGCAAACTGTGAGAAAGAAAAAAACAAAAGCACTAATCTGAATTCAACTGTTTGTCCACTATATCAATTATCTCAAATGGACACAGTGAAATATCTGCTTTGGAGTGTGTGTAGTACTTATTTTTGCATACTTACTTTTATATAACGTAACATGAATCATAGTGCCCAACTTTACCTAACAAATGAATAGCCTCCCTAGGCTCTTATGTCAGCCATTACTTTTGTTACAATAGCTTTATGCAGCCTTTTTTTCAGTTGTATTCTTTCAGGCACATCTCTTATCCTTTCAGCAACAAACTCAACTCATTAACAAAGCTTCAACGCTATAAAACTTTTCTAAGTAACAGTACTACTCCTTTGGTTCAGAACACACAGAGAGCATGAAGTGGCATCCATTACATGATAATTATTCCTACATTGCAAGAATTTTCATTATTTGTTCAAGACAATCCAAAACCTTATTCAAGAATCAATTTCGATTACACCATGTCAGAGTAAAGGTGTAAGGCCAAATTAGGTACACTTGTTAGGTATGCTGGTTTGACACAAAACACTACTACCCTCCTGTCTCCCATCACACCACCCATTCATGCATTTACAGAGTTAATGAAACCCATATCTTGCAACACTGCCAGCAGCTGTACCAACCTCTTTACAAACCATGCTGTCAGGCCTTGGTCAACCAATATGAGAGATAAATGCTAGTGGTGGACTCCTCACAGTTGGTCAGCAAGGCATCATCTGTCTGGCTTTCCTCCACTGTTCTCAGTTGCACCTTACAGATCATACTTCCACAGGGCTGACTGATGTCAATTCATAACCCTCCCCCCACTAATTGTATCCAACCCACTGCCCTTGAGATGGCACTCCCCAAAGCAGGGAGGTGTCAGTCCATCAGTGCTCCACACTCCTTTACACCACAGACATCATACAGAAATAATTGCAGACACACGCACACACACGTCTGTATGCCAGACCAGCTATAATCCATGTTTCACTGTAATACCATGAATGCCTCCACACATTTTCTCACACGCATTCACATGCACATGTACTCTGACACCTACACTTAGGCGCACAAGCACACATCACCTTCAGCACTTGCTTTATATGACACCATGTCTGCATACTTGAACAAACACACCCCAGACCATTTTCATCACATGTTCTATGTTACTCCAGGTACACCCTCTCTTATGAGATCAACACACCCACACACACATACAAGCAATGCTCCGCTGAAGTGTGTTGCATTACCCACCTATCCACAAAACACTGTTTCAATTCCAAGGGGGTTGTCTAAGGTACTGACATTGTCATCTCGTACCATAACCCCAGTAATTGATGCAAGCCTGCTGCACTGGCACAGCTCTCCCCACAGCAGGGCAGCAAGGAGATGTCAGTTCAGCTTTGCCCCACAGTTCTCCGATACACCACATACATCATCCAGGAGCACACACACACACACACTCATACACACACACACACACACACACACACACACACACACACATATCTGTAAAGCCATACCAGCTATAATCTATGTTTCACTGTAACAGCATGCATGCCTCCACACATTCATTCACACACATATACATGGACATGTACTCTGACACCTACACTCATGCACACAAACTCACATCACCTTCATCACTTGTTTTATGCTACATCATGGACACCCTGTGTGCATAATTGAACACATGGAAACACAAACACACACGCAAACACAAACATACACACAAAGATCATTTTCAGCACATGTTCTATATTACACCATGTACACCCTGTGTACAGAGAGCGACACACACAAGCAATGTACTGCTGAAGTGTGCTGCATTACCCACCTCTCCACAGTACACTGCTTATTTATTTTATTTATTTATTTAAATTTGTTGACCGGGAGTGTCCGACTGGACGTAGGTCCATTTTCAGCAGAGGCCCGGGGAGAAAAGCTCCACAGTAAAATAAACAGACAGTAGCTACATTGGATTACATAGCGATTAACAATTTAACATAGCAATTACTTACAACATATTTACAGATGAAGAACATAGTACATCAGTAGACAACTAGAATCTTTATCTGTGAAGTACATAACAGACATTAACAAATGTTACAATGAGAAGTTCCCGCTGTATAATAAGTACTAGGTTTATGAGCATCTGAGCTTGCTATAATCAAGGTAGTTAGTGGAGTGGAAAGAAAGGTAGTGGTTGGATGGGGTGGATGATATTAGAGTGGGAGTTGCAAGGGCATAGCCAGCATGTTTTTAGGTGCGCTTTTAGCAAAGTTTTGAAGTGGGTGCATGATGGTATAGAGGTAATTGTGGGTGGGAGTGAGTTCCATAATTTGGCTATGGCGCAAGAGAATAGTGCTTCACCAGCAGAGTTATTGGCTTTAGTGATCTGCAAGTGATTTTTGTTGCTGGATCTTAGTGGTCTGGTGGTGCGATAGGGTTGGAGTAGATTCTGGAGGGATGGGACATTTAGTGGATGGTTTACTAGTTTGTGGGCGAGTGAGAGTTGATACCACTGAAGGAGGTGAGGGAGTTCAAGCCAGCCCAGTTCAGCAAGTGAGAGACAGTGGTGACTACGGTAGGATGCCCCTGTGGCAAATTTGGCGATTTTGTTGTAGCAGGTCTCTAGCTTGTTTAGACCACATTGCCTTAGGTTGGTATATATTGGAGAGGCATAAAGTAGGGCGGAGATAAGGTGGGAATTTGCTATTGAAATCTTTGCTGCTTTGGTGAGAAATTGCTTATTTCTGTATAACGCTCCTAGTTTTTTGTGGACTTGGTCATGGATATGTGAATGTCAAATTTTAGTTTAGTGTCTATTTCCACTCCTAGCAATTTGGTGTGTTCAGTTGGGTATATAGTGGTGTTGTCTTTTGCTGTGATGTTAAAGTGAGAGTTGTTTTGAGTATGTTTGGTGGGTTGGAAGATGAGTAGTTTAGTTTTGTTTGGGTTAAGTATTAATTGGGCATCGGATAACCATGTTTCAACAGAGGAAAAGGCTTCCTGTGTGACTTTTTGCAGTTTTGGTAGGGACTGGGCTGAGCAGATGATGGTCGAGTCATCTGCGTATTGTATGAGTGTGCCATGTTTGGTGGCAGAGGCTAGATTATTGGTGTAAACAGAGAAGAGTAGGGGTCCAAGGATGGATTCTTGGGGAACCCCTATGGAGACAGGTAGTTGGGGAGATATGTAATTCTGCCATACAACGGATTGTTGGCGGTCAGACAGGTAACTCTGAAACCAGTTGGTGACTGATTGTGAGAAGGATAGGTTATTGAGGACAGAGATAAGTTGTTTGTGTGGGACCATGTCAAATGCTTTTGATAGGTCTAGGAAAGTAGCAGAGGAGAGATAGCCATTGTTTTTATGCTGAAGGATAGTGTTAGTAAAGGAGAGTAAGGCAGTGGTTGTGCTATGGTTTGGTCGGAAACCATGCTGAGTACTGGAAAGGAGGTTGTTAGTAAGGAGGTAGTCTGAGACCTGAGAGTGTATGCATCTCTCTAGTATTTTGGAGAGTGCAGAGAGAATAGCTATGGGGCGGTAATTGGTTAGTTCTGCGGAGGGTCTGCCTTTGTGGAGGGGAATTATATGTGATACGTTCTGCAGTGTGGGAATGTAACTTTCTGTCAGAGATCGGTTAATCAAGATGGATACTGGGTAGGCCAGAGCATCAGCTGCAATTTGTAGGTATTCACTTGGGAGGTTGTCTGCTGCTAATTTGGTGGGTTTAAGTTTAGTTAAGAGTTTTTTTATGTTGGAGGTAGGTACAGGAGAAAAAGAGAAGGCAGTGGGGAGATTACTAGTTGAAGGTGTGGGTTGGAGTGGAGGGGCGTTGTGTTGTTTAGCTAGTGATAGTATGGTTTGGGTGAAGTGTGTGTTGAATGAGGTAGCAATATTTTCTGAGGAGTGAGGGATGTTGGGGGGAGGGGTACTGACTTTACCTGGGTGGAGGATGGAGTTTATGGAGGACCAGAATTGTTTGGGGCTGTGTTGTGAGGAGTCTAGGGCAGACTGGTAGTATTGGAATTTGTCCTGTTTTATTAGCTTTTTGACTCTATTGCGTAGTTCTAGGAATTTCTGTCTAGCTGAGGAGGTTTTGGTTTTGCGCCAGCGCTCCAAGGCTTTATCCCTGTTTTTCATTTCTGACTTAGTGGTTTTCTCTAGCCATGGGGAGGGTTGTGCTTTGGTTCTGGAAAATCTTATGGGGGCATGGTAATTAAGGATGTTCAGGAAGGTAGCATTAAAAAATTCAACTGCGTCATCTAGACTGAAGTACTTTAGAGGATGCCAGTTACATTCTTTGAGGGATGAGATGAATGTGAGTGGGTTAAAGTTTAGTTTTTTACGTATTTGACAGTAGATGACAGGTTTAGCTTGGTATAGGTATTTTTTGAGTAGGAATGTTGGGGAGTGATTACTGAGGCTATCTGATAAGCAGCCTGTTATATATGACTGGGGGCTCTTACTGACTAATATCCAATCCAGGGTAGTGTTCTTGCTGGAGTTTTTATTTATCCTGGTTGATGACTGGACTAGTTGGGTGAAGCCATGAAGGTGTACATGATGGGTTGGATTGTTGCCAGAACAGGATTGCCAGTCAATACTGAAATCACCTAAGATGATAGTTTCTTGGGGGTGATGGTGGGTAGACCAGCTGAGTAGGTTTTCTAGTGGAGGGATGTTTTGGCCAGGTGGGAAGTAGCATCCAATTATGTTGATGGTTTTGTTTTGGTTAATTTTGAGGTTGGTATATATTATTTCTTCATTGCCTATTTGTAGAGCTGATGATTTTAAGATCTGGATGTTTAGATGCTGTTTAAATATTGTAGCTACACCACCTCCTTTTTTGTTTAGCCGGTCTACTCTTAGTATGCCGTAACCTGTAGGGAGTATTTGCTCACTGGTAATGTGAGGTTTTAGCCAGGTTTCTGTCAGGATGACTATATCTGGGGAGTACAAGTCTATGGTGGCATGGAGTTCATGGACTTTGTTGGATATACTTCTAATATTTAGGCTTAGTAGAAGGAAGTCACTTGGCTTTCTATTGGCTGTAATATGGGAGAAGTTGTGGTTTCTAGTCTGATTATGAGGATTGAGGTTGGAGATGGTAGGGCCAGGGTTGAGGTGGATGTCTCCACTTAGGGCTAGTTTTGATATGCACGAGATTATTAGTTTTCTCAGTTTTTGAATGTGTTTGTTTATAAGGGAAACTTTATGATTGTGCTTTGTGGGTAATAGGTATGGTGGGAGGGTTACTATGTTAAGTTGTAGGGATGCTTTATGTTTGAGTAATATAGTTGGTAGAATATGTGGGGGGTGCATAGGGATGGTTCTTGAGCTGGTAGGAGGGGAGCTGAGTGTGAGTGAGACATGAGTGGTGGTGTGAGTAGTAGTACAGTGGTAGTGGTTGAGTGGGGGAATGATGGAGCTTTGGTAGGATGTAAGATATGCAAGGAGAGTGCATGCAGTGAGCATAGGAAAGGTATGCTTGTACATGTTAGTTGAGGAGGTGTGATAGTAGTGGGAAGATGGAGGAGGTAGTGTTGGGTTAGAGCTGTGGTTGGCTATTGGAAAGATGGGAGGGGTTTGAGTGCAATAAAGGTGGGACCACTGGGGCGGGAGGGAATAGGGGGCAGGGTATGTGGGGGGTGCATAGGGATGGTTCTTGAGCTGGTGGGAGGGGAGCTGAGTGTGAGTGAGACATGAGTGGTGGTGTGAGTAGTAGTACAGTGGTAGTGGTTGAGTGGGGGAATGATGGAGCTTTGGTAGGATGTAAGATATTGAAGGAGAGCGCATGCAGTGAGCATAGGAAAGGGGAGGGGTTTGAGTGCAATAAAGGTGGGACCACTGGGGCGGGAGGGAATAGGGGGCAGGGTGGGGAGCGAAGCGGGTAGAGACCCTGTTAGTTGCTCGTATGAGGGGGCTGGAAACGATCACAATGCAAAGACAAGTATGTGTTAAGAAACAATCACAATTGACCAAGGACTGCAGTCATTTCTTAATTTCTCAGGTGGAAAAACAGGATAACCTTGTATCAGTAGGCTACTGTGGTCATAGTTTAAATTAACAAACACACAGTATTGATCAGTTATGGATACTATTTGCTAACAGAAGGGAATAAGAGAAAGTGGAAGATGTGTGTGTGTGTGTGTGTGTGTGTGTGTGTGTGTGTGTGTGTGTGTGTGTGTGTGTGTGTGTGTGTGTGGTGGGGGGGCTGCTTACAAGCCAAAGCAGAGTGCTCTCCAGGGGAAAATGAATATTGGCTCAAACAGGTAGACACATACTCAAAGTTAACTGTAGCTGTTTGCAGACAGTTCAGACCCGGACTGCGCTTTTCTTACAAGAATGTTAAAGGTGGTACCGCAGTTGAATACTTAAGAGTGGTGTTAGGTCTAGAAAAGAAGAGTACAGAGAGGAGTAAGCACTTTTAAGATGGTAAATATATATTATAAAGATTATAAAAAACACCCTGAGCAAATAGCTACCGCATGCAGGACAATGTCTTGAACCAACTACTTAGTATATGCAGATACTGAGCCAATTGGAAGAACATTAGAAAAAAAAAAAACAGACAGTTATGCAGTCACAGATAAAAATATAGCAAGCAGCAATCTGTCGTGGTTCTCTAATGTGATTCTATCCACCAGTAACAGCACAATTATATAGAAATAATTAGACACTAGTATGAGCTGTCTACGCACAACACAATTACATGAATAACATTAGTGAACAAGGTGCAGCTATGCAAATAGACCATACATACTATTATACTAAAAACAACTTGGTGCATACAAATGCTAGCATGCCATAGTAACATCCAATAATAAAGCATAAATCATATTAGATGTCTAACACAATTCAACATAAACATATACAGTTATAAAATGTCTAATACAATTCAACATAAATAGGCATTTACAGTTGTAAAACACTTACTGGAGAGACACTGAGCCTTCATGAGGCCTGTAGCAGAGTGGGTTGTAGTTTTAAAAATGGTGCCTGCCACAGGTAATATTTATTAACTTTGGGATTGTCTTAAGGTAATAAATTCCCAGGGGGTTGCCTAAGGTACTGACTTTGTCACCTCGTGACATCACCCCCTGTAATTGAAGCAAGCCCGCTGCACTGACACAGCTCGCCCCACAGCACGGCAGCAAGGAGGTATCAGTTCAGCTTTGCTCCACAGTTCTTCGTTACACCACATACATCATACAGCTACACACACACACACACACACACACACACACACACATATGCAGCCAGACCCAACTTTCTTTACAGCAATGAGTTGCCAGTCCAGCTTAGATCCATATCCATCTCTTACACCATGCATGCCTCCATACATGCGCTCGCACTCATGCATGCACATGTTATTCCACATATATGAACTCAGATTCCTGCAGTCACACAAGCATGCACACCTCTATGCAGAATAAACTTCCACTCCAGCTTTGATCCACATTTCTCTGTGACACCATGCACCTTAGATAACTCCACATATGCAGTCACACACACATTCATACATCCACTCAAATTTCTGCAGTCACACAGAGACTCACACACTTTTCTCCAGAGCATGAATTATCCAGTCTACCTTTGATCTTTCTGTGTTGCACCAAAAACCAGACATGCCTCAAGAAATGCTCCACACACACACATGCATGTTTACTCACTCACACATGCACTAACATACATGCCTGCACATATACACATGCACCATATTCACCACTTGTTCTCTGTTAGAACACAGACACCCTGTATACATAATGGAATGAACACACCCACAAGCAGTGCAACACTGAGGTATCCTTTACTCACCTCTCCACAAAACACTGCTTCCATCTCAACTGGCATGTCTATTCTAGTGTCAATGAGAATCCATAACATATTCCCTCATTAATGGTTGCAAGCCTGCTGCACTGACACAACTATCCCAACAGGACTGCAGCAAAGTGATGTCAGTCCATCTTTGCTTCACCATTCTCCGTTACACCACAGATGACATACAGGCATACGTTTATGCATGTGGACACACACTTTTTCCATTTTGCAAAAAAAGGAAGCAATTGCCATTCATCTGGAATACGGTGGTTTAAGTGTACTGTTAGCAAAGAAACTTCTATTTAGTCATCAAGTCCATATCCATGATTGGAACTAAGCCACAGCAGTAACGGTGAACCAGCTTCCCACACCCCACCCTGCTTTCGCTCATGCTGCATCTACAAAGTGGCTTTCTATTTCAAGGGCTGGAAGCAATACATAGTTGTACACAAACCATGTACTGCTTAGTCCTTCTGAACATCACTGCTTGGTCTGCTTAGAATCTTACCAACTGACATCCTCACATCGTCAACTTCTATCCTAGTACAGGAAGCCAAGTGCATGCACACAACTATGCTGCTTGAAATGAGGCACCGAGTCATAATTTCAACTGTGCTTACCAGTTCTCCCATATGCCATGTACACCATGCATGAATATCCCAGCGTGCACATACACTGATACTCGGCAAGCAAAATAATTGGTGAATAACAAGAGAATGATAGAAGACTAATGATAGCTGAGTAATTGACATGCCAATGAGTCTATTGTTGTGCATATAAAAATTTTGTTTGTGTCTTTCGGCTTTTCCCTGTTAGGGGTCGCCACAGCGGAACTCCGGTCCGCTAATAATTGGCAGTAGATTTTTATGTGCCAAGTTGCCAGCCCTGATGCACAACCTTCAATGAAGGTACGCCCATTCACGCAAGTCTCCACACAGAAGACGCTCTAGCTGATAATCGAACAGGACAACGTCTTACTGTGAGGCGACAGCGCTACCGCAGCACCACCACTGCAGCCTGTTGTGCATATAAAAATATATGCATAAATTAGGTGCTCCTCACCAGAATAGCAGTGTCAACTAATTTCACATTTGCCTATTGGCATCTAACCAGCTTACACACACGTGTGCGCACACACACACACACACACACACACACACACACACACACACACACACACAGAAGAAATTAAGGTTATGCACTTACCATAATGATTGATATGTGTTGCCGTATTGTACTTCATTTCAAGAGTGTGCCGTTAGTTCATTCCTTGACTCCAAAGTTAATCTGAAACATGCACATTTTTTCTCCAATGCTCATACTGACCCTTAACTAAACTGTTCCACCTCGTTTTCAGTTTGCCATTTGCAAGCAGTAATGATTTGGAAACTGACGGTTGTTCCTAATCCAATGAGTTTACAAGCATTTTCATGGTTTCCATACCTATTATATGCATAGTACACACAAGGGACTTTAAGTATTGGGCCCTAAGCATTGACCATCCTTAGAATCTGTCAGAGTCTCCCATTGATGAAGAAGTGATCACAATAAAGGCATGTAATCTTTTCTCACATCCTCACTTGCAAGCAGCCCTCAGCAGTAAACCTCATCATTCTGCTAACTGCATTGTAATCATTCCATTACTAACATTAAGCGATTATTAGTCTATCTTCCTAACATTTACGTAACCGAGACAGTAAGCAATGTTGGAACTGGAATATTTTTTGTGCTAGTTTGTGTGGCGGTTCCTGGTTCCGTTTTTTTCATTACAGTAAGCAATGTTACTATCCTTACTACTGACATCCATCCATATTCTGTTTTGTACAATAGAGTTAAGTAATACAACAAAAAAAGAAACAATAACACAGACAGTAAATATCACCCTGCTCTACCTTGCAAACTTGAAATCGTATCCAAACTGTCATTACCTGTCAGACATTGTTCAATGTACACAGAATGTCCACAAATCTGTTGTCTATGTGACACTGCAGATTATCACAATCCTGTGATTGAAGTCTAAAAGTGTTTAAAATGCTTACAGTTGAAAAGGCCCATGAAAGGAAATTGAAATAAAATAATATCAGGTGCCTATCAGTCATACATGGATCACCTTTACTTTACTAGCACCGTGCTTTTAATCTAGAGCAACTTTTCAAGTCGATCAAGCCTTTTAACATGTCAAAGAACTTCTGACTCTATCCTTTTCATGGGTTACCCTCATTGCATTGATCACCTTTGTCTATTACAGCTGCATGTGTGATACTGTATATACACCATGCTCTGATACACATTATCACTTACCAATATGGTTACTCATTTTCATCCTGTTTTGTACATTCTGTACAAACCTAGAGATTGGTTGTGGAATTTGATGCTCCTCAACTTGTGTTAACAGTGATGTTTACACTCTATAACCATCCAGCACCTCTATGTTACATACTCATCCACAACACTGAAATCACACCCACAAACAAAGACCATAAATGAAACGGCTACCTTACTGTCAAAGACCTCATTCTCCTTGTCAGAACTGTCCAGCTGATCATTAACAATTTCTTCATCAGTACACTGTTAACTGTAGATTCCACTTTCAATTCTAGTCTTATACATACACCATCAATTTAAGATGTCTCTCAATTCCTATGGTCATTTGTAAGTAATGCTAACATGCACTAGCAACTCTCATTTGTTACTTTTCTCTGATTTCATCCTTTTGTCTTGTATTAGACATTAATCAGTACTGCTGTACATCTTAAATTAGCTTAGTAGTTTTCATAACTGTCATCAACGAATGTACTTCTAGAAATTATTCTGCAGTTGATTGTAGGCAAGAGAATTTATGTTATTTGCAATGGGCACTGGCTACACCACAACTGACACATCACTGCAGATTAAACATGTATGCGCGGTGCAGCATTACTTTCACTCATACTTCTTCTATCATGTTTACTACATGCAACAGTAATCAAGAATTCTGTGACTTACCAAATCATGATATATGCCTGGCAATTACTTCTGCTTTATCTGGTTCATGGGTTGGTACTAGGCTATCGGCCCTAAGGCCTATGCAAGCCTAGCCATAACAATTCCCTGGAAATTTTTTCCCACAATATTTACTTCTCTGGGCCCCTGTCTAGCATTTGAATTTCCTATCTCCCATCCAATCATCAAGGTTCCTTTTGAAGAGGGCCAATGAGGTGCTCTGCTTGACATGTATGGGCAGTCTATTCCAGAGTATGGGGAGTCTCTGGGTCAGGAACCTATCCCTCCAGCATGTTTTGTTCATTGTGATGATAATGTTTAGATCCCTGGAGCATGTGGCTCTGAGGGATTGGGATTTCTTTAAGTGGAGCATGTCCAACAGCTCAGGGTTTGACATGGCCTTGTATGTTAAGCAGAGATTGCCTCTGAGTAGATGATATGCCACAGAGTATAGCTGGAGTTTTTTTAGACGGTCAGCATATGGCATCTGCTTTTGGCTGTGATTCTTTTAGTGAGGTATTTCTGTGGCCTTTCCAGCTGCTGCAGATGTCTTGTGAGGTACATACCAAATGGGGCATTATACTCTATAATGGGTCTAAAGAGGGATGAGTACAGTGGGACAATGACTTCCTTTTTTCTGGATGAAAAGCCCTTAGTGATGAGGTGTGCCATGTAGAAGGATTTCCTGACTGTTGTGGTGATGTGGTTATCGAAAGTGAGGCCACTGTCCACTTGTGTCCCTAAGTCTGTCATCACACTTTCTATGTTTAGTGTCCTGCCACCTATGTGGTAGTTCATGGGTACATGTTTTTTTCCAAAGTGGATGACTATACATTTCTTGGCATTAAGCTTGAGCCCATGGCTCTGGCACCAGGCATCTGTTTCTGTAAGGCCCTTTTGTAGAATATCCACATCATTTGGGGATTCAATAATGGCTCCCAGTTTGCAGTCATCTGCAAACTTTGTTAGCCAGAGTCCCTTAGTGTTGGCCTGTACTTCAGAGAAGTAGATGCCTAACAAGAGTGGTTCCAGGACTGAACCCTGAGGTATTCCACTTGTCACTTATCTGGAGCTGGATTTGGAGTCGGCTACTTTTACAGTCTGGGTTCTGTCAGTAAGCCAGTTGGCAACCCATCGAGTGATGTAGGGATTTATGCCCAGCTTAGTAAGTTTATCTATGATTCCAGAGTGGGGGATGGTGTTGAAGGCCTTGGCGAGGTCCAGATAGGCTGTGTGGACCTCCTTACCCTCGTCCACAGCTCTAGAGACCGATTCAAAGAAGTCATTCAGATTCAGGAGGCAAGATCGGCCCTTCACAAACCCAAACTGGGTGGAGTCCAGTGTCTGGAGGTTGCCAATGTCTTTGTTTATAAGTTCCATGATAGTGCGTTCTATGCCCTTGCAGATCAGGCTTGTCAGACTGATGGGATGGTAGTTCCCGGGATCCAAGGTAGATTCTCCCTTGTGGAGCAGGATAACTGTAGCTGTGCGCCACTCAGTGGGCACGAAGCCTGAGGTGAAGCTATGATTAAACATGACACTTGGGTGGGGTGCCAGTTTATTTTGTGGTTCATGTAGTACACAGCCTGGGATGTCATCTGGTCCCATGGATGCTGTATTCTTAGCTTTGGAGAGTGCTGTTTCTACCTGTGTGGCTGTGATTATCGGAATTTGGCAATCTTTTGGTATTGAGATGGGCCCTTTAGGGGATGAGAGGGGAGTGAAGTTGGCACTAAATCGATCTGCCAGGATATTGGCAATATCCTTGGGATCAGTAAATTTAATGCCATTCTATTGTAGCTCAGATCAGATCTGAGCATTGCCATTTAGATTCTTGACATAACTATAGAATGCCTTGTGGTTGTCTTTGGAATCTTTGGCAATTTTATTTTCGTAACTAGCTTTTGAGGTTTTTATGAGGGATCTCAGCTTCTTACTGTGGCTGGTGAGGGAGTTTTTTGCATCCTGGGATTTTCCACTTTTCTGCAACAGTTTCTTCCTTCTGTTGTATAGTTTGTTTATAGCAGGGGACCACCAGATTGGCTTCCTTTTTTTGGAGAAGAGCATCTTGGTTCTATTTGGGATGGCACAATTCATGCACGAGTGGATGTGCTCGTACAGTGCCTTATTGTAGGATTCTGCAGTCGAACTTCCAGAACCCGTCTGCGTGGGTGTTGTGAAGTTTGTCACTTCTGACTTCAGTAGCATGAAGTTGGCTTTGGAGAAGTTTTTTAAGGAGGTTTCCTTACTGGGGGTGGGGTGGGATGTGGATGTCAAGGGTGATTTGCTTATGGTCAGACCTGACCAATGAGGGGGTAACCACTGGTGTGGAGCATCTATCTCCCATGTTGGTAATGACCAGGTCTAGGATATTGGAGCCCCTGGTGGGACAATGGATTAGTTGATCCAGGGCGTTGGAATTTATGAATTCCAAGAACCGTTGGGAAAAGAAGTTGTTACCCGAGTAGTTTTCCCAATTAATGTCAGGGTAGTTGAAATCACCTAGTATTATGGTGTTTGGTTGTATCTTAATATTTTCCAGTATGTTTAGGAAGGTGTAGTGAGAATCTTGGGGTATGGTGGGGATCTGTAGCAAGCTAAATTTGGATTGCAGTCTTACCTAGTGTTAGTTGCACCTGGAGAATTTCAGATGCATTGTGTTGGGCAACTAGCCTGGAGGTGTGAATATCCTTGGTGAATATGGACACTCCTCCACCTTTAGTGTTTCGGTCTTGGTTTTGTGGCCGAAAAATGTGGTAAGAATTGTAGCCTGGTATTGCAGGGTTGCTCTCTGGAGCCTTGAACCAGGTCTCAGTCACTGCACAGATATCGATGTTCTCCATTTTTAGGAGTGCCTCGAGAGAGTGCATTTTGAGGTTTAGACTTCTAGCTTTGAGTAGCATTACCTTCAGATTTTGCATGCTTGTATCTGTTACGGTGGTGGTTTTATCCTTTGAATCTTGCCTAAAAAAGACACTATAGGGGTGGCAAGAGCTTTAGCCAGTAACCTGAATCCCAGGGGTGACAGGTGCAGACCATCTCTGGCAAAGCATCATGGTTTGTCGATCATGTCTTCCCAGGCAGACAAATACTGGATCCCCTTTGAATGACACCAGAAGCTTAGCCAATTGTTGAAGTCAATCATTTTGTCCTTATACTGTGGTATCATTCTGGGTGAAGGCAGGATGCTACTCAGGGCTAGGGTCATACCTGCCTGGGTCACATGATCCAAGAGCTCTTCCATGTCTCTTTTCATGTAGTCCAGGGAGGTATGTCTCAAGTCATTTACTCCAGCATGGACAATGACAGAGTCGTATTTGTACTTGTTGTGGAGTGACTTGAGTGCATGTGTTATGTGGCGGATCCTGGCACCCGACAGGCAGCTGACTGTAATTTTCTCCTTGTTCAGCCTGGTGAGTGGGACATCAGTGTGCCTGACTATAGAGTCACCTATGACTAAAGTGTTGGGTACATTGTCTTGCCTTAGGGGCTGTTGTTGGGTGGCACACTGGTGTTGTGAGCTATGTGTCACTTTGGTTGTGACTGGTGTTTGTTTGCGTTTTGGCTTTGGAGGTCCTTGTTGCTTGGGCAGGTTAATGTTAAGGGCCTCCACATATGTGGGTTTAGTGTTGCTATGTGTGGGAGTTGATGGTGTGGGTGTTGAAGGGCTATGAGTTGCTAGAGGTGTAATGCAGGTGTTAGCCTTCTCCTCTTGACTGTCTAGCACAGTCTTGACTGGAGAGAGCTTGCTATATTTTTTGGTACAGATGTTGCCTGAAAGCTTGTCACAGAAATTTTGCCACTCTTCAGCAAGAGGACATCCACAATCATATCGAAGATATAGTCATATTTTCTGTTTTCAAAAATTGGCTTTGCAACCCATTTCTGTTTTGCCTTAGGATACACGATACAATAACACAGATCTCCCTTTTATGCGCAATTACTCTTCGGGTTATGTACTACTGCTTGCTGATGATTCACATTGGCGTTATCATCAAACATGGCTAGCATTGTGCGTACTTTCATTCCACTGTTTGAAAAATGCTCAAATGTGGGGCAATACTTGCACAGCAGAGCATGAAACACTTCCAAGCTGCCAGTGTGGCAGAACTGTGTTGTTTCAGATCATTCAACAGTGTTGTGTTGGTCACAATCCACCAGTGCAGTGTGTGGAGCATCAACAACTTCCAACCACTGTTTTGTTTCCTGGTCTGACAATGGAATCTCATGTTCACAGGCACAGAATTTCTCTCCCCAGTCCCAGGTGTGCCTGTCTGTTATGTGATGGATAAGAAACTTCCACTTTTCCAGCTGTAGCGGCGGATCACCGTCACATGTTTCAGAACAACACAAGTGGTTTGAAATACTTTAGCACCATGGCATTAACTGCTCCATGTCCTTTTTTTTGGCAACTGATGCATGCCACAGGTCAAACTGATGGTCATTTTCAAGGAAGTCTGTCCTCATTGCACTTCCAATCCCTCGATGTCTGTCCATTGCTACTACACTTATGTTCACATTGAGTCTATGCAAGTTCCGCACACAGTTTAGGAATGCCTTTTTTTCCAAAGCTACTGAAGAAGCTCTGTCATCAAGTTGCTCTACCGAAAATCCAGGAGATATCCCGAGTCCATATCCATCAAACTGTAACAGCAGTACTTTGCTGAATAGCCCGGGCTGTGACATCGGCCATCACTGGATAATCTCACAGTTTTCCTTGAATGTCTTGTAGCAGATCTTTCTGATATGTACTCCACCTTTGTTGAACCACTGGAAATAAGTACTCCCACTGTAGGTCATAAAATGTTGTCTGGCTAATGAACTCCAGACCCACATATGCACAAAACCTCAATATATGTGCATATGTACTTCCACTAAATAGTACAGCTGCTGCATTCAAAAGATTTCCCACAGGCATTCTACCCAGTACTGGTTGGCTTTGACAACTTACAATTTCATGTCCATTCAGGCACATTACTTTGGTGGCAAACATGGATCCAACATGTCTTTTCTCATAGTCATCACATGCTGGTGCTTTACAGTCAGGACATATCATTCTTCTCAGCAGTTGATCCAGGCAGTCTTCAAACGCAATAAATTTCCATTGCAACACCATCTGCTGCTCCACATTTTCATATTCCAGGGTCTCATCAAAGTCAGATACGGACATGGTGGTAGATGGCTCACACCAGTCAGGGTCTTCTTCATGGCAGTCATTTATATCTTCAGACATTGTCTGGGCATCACTTGTCAGATTACAGTTGATGGTTTCTTTATTTTTCACTGGGGTACTACAGAACACCATGGCAGAAGGCATCTCTAATTCAAAAAAAATCATTATTCAATAGGTCCACATCTGTCATTTGCTCATTATCATTTAACAGATCTACCTGCACTCCTTGCTCCATCGCAGAGATGTCAGTACTACTGCTCATTTCAGTGTGTGGGTTACCACTCTTTACATAAGTGTGGTACTTAAAAACTTGTGCTGGTGACACACCAGTTTCTGGGAACTGTGTGCTAGCATCCATCCATGTTGAGGCCATACATTCAGCATCATGTACAGAAGGTCTTACAGCTGAAGTCTGTGTTGCCACACTTGTCATAGTATGTGACACCTTAGTTTGACTACCCAGACTCCATGATCTCCTGTGGCTTCTCTTTCATACATTTGACACTGTGCTGTCAGATGCTTTTATTTCCATACTTTTACTAATGATGTTTTTTCCATGTATAGTAGCCGAGATAATCGATCCATTGCTCATTCCAAGTGTGGAGTCATGTTATGCTGCATTATCTCTTCCTGCCTCTCCATCGGCATACTCCATGCTGGTGATCACTACCTCTTCCGACAATGCTGCAGCCTGTACCTAGAAAACAAGATAAACAAACAATGTAAATTAAATGTCACACATCTGAACAGCAAATTAAACTGTCACAGCCAACTATGCAGTAATGCTTCAAGCACACAAATCCTTACACTGATGTCCACTACGATGACTTCCTCATTGCTCATCAGTGGTTCTTCCAGCAGCACACATATCTGTTCTTTATGCCTCTGTAGTAACACACAAAAGAGTATAAAGGTGATGTCTGTATTATGAAACAATGCATGAATGTCAAAAAATGCATCATCATACCCTTTGGGGAGAGTGACATCCCCACAAATTATCACATTATTAACAAAGTCCTAATCACTCAGTCCTGAGAGATTTGGGCACTCTGGTTAATAGCAACCTGACTTTTGACCACTATGTTTCTTCCATGGTACAGAAAGCCTTCTACGTGGCCCACCTTATAAGGGTATGTCATCCAGGAACAAAGATGGTCATAACATTTATTTATTTTATTTATTGCAGTTTGTTAACCGGGAAAGTCCATTGGGCCATGTTGTGCCCATTTTCAGTGGAGGCCCGGGGAGAAAAGCTCCAGTAATGAGAGTGTTTATAATATTTACAATCACCAAAGAAACAAAAAATAGTAATAACAATAATTACAAAAGAGTTAGAAATCCAAGTAATACACATTATTTATGAGTTCATACAAGGTAACATTGAAATAAGAACATAAATTCAACAGATTTATTTATTGTGACTCATTGGTTGAATTTGGGATAAGAATGTTAAGAGGGGTACAAAGCTTCAGGTGGGGTGAGAGCAGGAGCATTCCCAGAGGGTGGACAGATGAGAGTAGAGTAAGCTCTTGAAGGTGGAGGCATTATGGGTAGTTCTAATGTGAGGGGGAAGTGAATTCCAGAATCTGGCAAGAAAAAAAGATAGTAGCAGTTGTCCTGGAGTACGTATGGGTTTATAAACTTCAAGGAGATTTTGATTATTGCTTCTGAGTAGTCTATGTGGCTGATGCAGTTTCAGAGTGGAGGAGAGGGAAGGGCAGTTAAAGGGTTTGAAAATAAGCTTGTGTGCAGTTGTGAGTTGAATATATGTCAGATAGTTGGGACGTTCCAACCAATTTAGAGAATGGTGGGAGTCGCAGTGATGAGTGGAGGATTTGGATCCGGTGGCAAACTTAGAGATTTTATTGTAGCAGGAAGATAGTTTAGATTTGAGGGTAGATTGAAGATTAGTAAGGAGAGGGGCTCCATATAGGAGTGAGGGAATGAGGTATGTGGTAGCTAGTAGTTGTTTGGTTGAGGGAGTGAGGTAATGGTTATGTCGATATAGCATTCCAAGTTTGATGAGTTTTCTTAATATTAGTGTGTAGGTGTGTGTCAAATTTTAATTGATCATCAATAACTACTCCCAGTAGCTTAGTATTAGGAACAATTTCTATGGAGGTCTTGTTTTGGCTGAAAATAAAGAAGGATGCTTTGTCGATTTTGGTGTGTCTGGAAGGGGTGAATATTATGATTTTGGAATTGGGTGCATTGAGAGCTAAATGGTTATCTAGCATCCAGTTTTTGGTGCAGGAAAAGGCGTCTTGAGTTAGGTTCTTAAGTTTGGGGAGAGAATTGGTGGAGCAGATGATGGTAGAGTCATCTGTGTATTGGACAGGTTTTGCATTGGGGATGTTCTGGTAGAAGTCATTGATGAAAATGTTGAATAGTAGGGGGGCCAGTATAGAGCCTTGTGGAACACCAGTTCGGGTGTGGATGAACATCCCTGCATTCTTCCATTATAAGGCCCATTATTGAGTACAACACACCTTTCGGCATGTACATTGCAAAGCACTTGCACCGGCTGGAAAGAACACAGAGGTTCCTCACCACAAGAATCCAGGTCCTCAAACATCTACCATACACTGGCTAAAAGCCCTATCTCACTACTCACTTTCATACAGACTCCTCAGAGGTGAACTCTGTCTGCATACAAGGTGATCATGGACCTCACCCTGATGGAATTGCCGCATATCCGCAAGTCGAGCTACACTCCAATAACCTGCACATGTGGCCTCACCCTGGTCTGTGACATGAACAGGACTTGTTGACAGGATAGATTTGTCTCCCAGAGAGTCCCTCTTCTATGGAATAGACTCCCTCTCCACATCAAGTAGAGTACCTCTTCACCCATTTTTATGCACAACCTGGAGAACTGGATGGGAAACAGAAAATATAACTATGGGATTCCAACCATGTCCATGCTGGGCAGGGGCATTGGGTGCTGATTTGTCTAAACATGGGCTAAAGTCTTGTCTAGGTTTATAAGGGCCTCAGGGCAAATAGCCTAGTAACCTTTGATGGTCCAAAGACTGTTAAATACATACTGCCAACTTTAACTTGAGTGTGTGAGCCTAGCTTCAGTCAAGATATCTATAACAATACTTGCAGTGTAAATTGGAAAACAAACCTTAAATACAGAAGTATTACTGCATACCTAATAACCCATTTTGCATCATGTAAGTTCAACAACACAGATCCATGGCCTTTCACTGTCCACCCACATCTGCATTATCATCTACCTTGCACTTAATTATATCCCCAAAAATGTATAATGGAATGAATGTGCATTAACATGTAATATTCATGCAGTTGTTCACACCGGAGTGAGTACCAAATACTCAGTGCTGACACTGAAGAATGTTATATCCATACTGTTTTACAATGTTACAGTGTATAACTGCAACACCAGAAGAACAACATGTCAAATTGCTATCAATGCTTAACATTACATTGATTGCATACATCTCTTACAGCCCATAACATCAACAGTCACATATTGATATGGTTCTTTGTGGTATGGTATGGCTTAATTTAAAAGTAAATAGACCTATAACCACTAACTGATGGGGACCTACATGATATACCCATATACCTAGACACATTTGCAAAATGCATAAGAGGCTTGAAATCAAATTACTTACATCAAAGCCAGACAGATGGTCAGTGATTTGGATTTCAGAAGTGTCCATTGGCTGTGTCACTTGTTCTGCTGATTCATGTGGTGAACTCAGCAACTCATCCAGCACCTGTTAATGAAGAATAGCACATTATTAGACATGCAAACTCCCCCATTTTAACATTTCCATTCAAGCGCCTTAATCATGCATTAACTGCATTATGATTCTGCCTCATGACGTGTCCATCGAAGCAATGACACCCTTAGGAATCACGCAAAAAAGTGAACTAAGACATTAAGAATAATTTTGCCATCAGGACATGCTTATGGAGTGGGCAAATATGAAATTATACCTGTACTATTATATTACGTAATACAGACTTAACAAGAAAATCTACTACACAATTTTGGATACATTATGCTGAACACCACTGCATGCATCATCATCAGATATTTTCCTTCTGGATTACCTTCTGTCGTTCATGTTGTGCAGTCTATCAAAATGATGACACTCATGTCTTCACCTTTGAAAAACTAAAAATACTGGGAACTGCATTTTTCTTAAGGCGACGAAGAATTCTGCCTTTTCTCATATCAGTGGGCATCAGCTGTTTCATGTAGTTCACTTCAAACATGCTCTCCTCAAAGTGTAGGGAGCAAAGATAATAACGTGGCTTCTTACAATTTACTGCTTCAGCCACAAATTTGGGTATGCTACCCACATTTGTTCCACACCGTGTTGCCCACACAGTGCATTGCTCCACATTGCACGGAAAGCTATGTATAGAAACATTTTCTGGCAACTGGCCGCTGTGTGTGCGCTGCAACCATATGCCAGGCAGTGGGGCATCTTTCACTGAAGACTGCTCTAGATATCTGTGAAGAAAAGGACAAGATGGTTAAGTGTCATACAGGCACATTACTAGCTGCTCTGCCATACATTTACTCCATTACAAATGGCAATGCATTCAGTGTTCCACTAAGAAACGTGCCTCAAAGTGGCAAACAAATTATATGCATCAACAGTCATCAACAACTACCATCTGTTATAACACCTGCAGATAACTAATAATTCCCATCCATGAACAGCAGCAGATATTACAGCATGCAGTAAAACCACAAAACCTTAACCAACAGCACTAATGAAATCACCACTCATTGATGTACATACTACAGCAAATAGCTGTCCTACATTTATATGTATTGAAATCTGATTACAAAAATACTGCCAATAATTAGCTTCCACCTATGATCACCCAATGGGTTGCTAACTGGCTTACTGATAGAACCCACACTGTAAAAGTAGACGACTCCAAATCCAGGTCCAGACAAGTGACAAGTGGAGTACCTCAGGGTTCAGTCCTGGGACCACTCTTATTTGGCATCTACGTCTCTGAAGTACAGGCCAACACTAAGGGACTCTAGCTAACAAAGTTTGCAGATGACTGCAAACTGGGAGCCATTATTGAATCCCCAAATGATGTGGATACTCTACAAAAGTGCATTACTGAAACAGATGCTTGGTGCCAGAGCCATGGGCTCAAGCTCAATGCCAAGAAATGTATAGTTATCCCCTTTAGGAAAAAAACATGTACCCGTGAATTACCATATAGGTGGCAGTACACTATACATCGAAAGTTTGATAAGAGACTTAGGGACACAGGTGGACAGTGGTCTCACCTTCGATAACCACATTGCCACAACAGTCGGGAAATCATTCTATGTGGCACACCTCATCACTAAGGGCTTTTCATCCAGAAAAAAGGAGGTCATTGTCCCACTGTACTCATCCCTCATTAGACCCATTATAGAATACAACACCTCATTTGGTATGTACCTCTCAAGACATCTGCAACAACTGGAAAGGCTGCAGAAATACCTCACTAAAAGAATCACAGGCCTAAAGCAGATGCCCTACGCTAACCGCCTTAAAAAACTGCAGCTATACTCTGTCGCATATCGTCTACTCAGAGGCGATCTCTGCTTAACATACAAGGCCATGTCAAACCCAGAGCTGTTGGACATGCTACACTTAAATAAATCCCAATCCCACAGTGCCACATGCTCCAGAGATCTAAACCTTGTCATCACAATAAACAAAACATGCTGGAGGGATAGGTTCCTGACCCAGAGACTCCCCAGACTCTGGAATAGATTGCCCATACATGTCAAGCAGAGTGCCTCTTTGGCCCTCTTCAGAAGGAACCTTGATGATTGGATGGGAGAAAGGAAATTCACCCCGGGGATCACGTCAGTCACCCTGCTAGACAGGGGTCCAGGGAAGTAAATAGTGTGGGAAGAAATAGCCAGGGAATTGTTATGGCTAGGCTTGTATAGGTCCTAGGGCTGATAGCCTAGTACCAACCTATGAACCTATGAATCATACATCACTCAGGGTTGCTGTCCATGTACCTTAAGTCATGTCATTTGGTATGACCACATGTACTCCTTCAAAATCTGCAAAACATTATTCACGTATACCATCCATGCAGTGACACTGATAACCAGTTCTGACAAGTACATGTCGTAGCATCTTCCCGTGTCTGAAAAACGTATGTATTTCTTTACAAATCTGTCTAGATGACATTGTTTTGTTCAAGGCTTATTACAGCTTCTCCTTTCATCCTGTAGCTGGAATTTGTGAATTCAAATTAGTGCACCCACTGCATTCAGCACATGTTAATAAACAAATTTATCTCCATGAACTTCATCATGACTCTTAAGGGACAATGCTCAGTCTTCATCTCCAGCCTAAACACAAATGAGCTGCAGTGGAATATCACTTGACATGTACCCACCCTTTGGTGAGGGGTTGTAATGCCTTACACTGCATTTCAAATAATCCTTTTTCTATGAACAAAGCAGTAATGTCAACCATCTTGAGGTAGTAAATGGGAGAACATACTGGTCAGGACATGCCGCCATGCAACAAGTGGAAACAAAATTGGCTTTCCGACTGTATTTGGTTGGATCCAACGCAAATCTAACACAATGTGTATAAATGTAATGCACAGCAATGTGCATATGTGGACCCTTTATGGAGGTTGAAACTGTTATGTACCAGTGTGGAGAACACACTTAGTAAAAACCTAGCCATAATGAATGAACACCAGGCCGAGGCTGTGCAGTTTGCCAACAGCTGTGAATTGAAAACAAATACTCATGTCCTTCAATATACAGAAACCATCAACCACTTATAGCAAAACTTCACTGGATGGCAGTTCATTAGCATTCTGTCTCTAGGTGTAATCCATTATTTCGTATACATTCATCAAGGGTGCATAATGAAGCCCTTCATACTGCCAATACTGGTTACTCGATAAGCCATTTCTAACTAGTGCAAACATAAACAGCAGTCATTCCCATGCATGCAGTACTGCAAGACAAATATAATCTTGAACTTCTACTTCACACACCTTTCCATGGAAGTCTTATATAAACAGACACGGGTAAAGGTTTACATCAAGTTTATTAGCACTGTTTACTTATATATATGACCCACTAAAAAAGGATTTCCACTTATAAAATGTCATTGTTCTTCGCTGTTCTGACATTTACATATGTAATGTTTCTTTTACATCATCCATTAAGATCAGAAACATAGTATTATACATGCTTCAATTTCTTATTACATAAATAGAATTTCAATATGCACTACACAAAGTACACTATGCAATCAACACAATCTATAATTATTGTTTGTGCATGCTTCTGACTGCTTCTACAAGTTGTCAATAATCTTCAAGTGCTACTCTGGAAACACCCAAAAACCTTCAAAATCCTGAAAGCCAACGTAATAATTTTCCTCCGAGGGGAATCTTTGCCGTATACTGCTCACAACACATGAGGGGATGACCACTCAATGACCATAACCAAGTTTTTTATTAACGTACATCCATAGCACATATGCTGAGTAGGCAACAAATCTGTATACTCTGCATAACAGGAAAAGGTCACAGTCACCATAACGTCTCTACTGTTAATGCATAGAAAATGCTATAACTTCAAGTGCTACACATCCTTCACTCTAGTAATGCGAACATGCTCACTTTCATCCAAGTGAAAATTCAAATGCAAGCCAATGCAGATAATGCAGTGTGGTACTTATCTACTGCACATGACATAACGTGTCAACATGCACTCAGTGGTCACCCACTTGGTAGTGCCAGTGCGTGCAACATGCAATTAAACTAACCTCTGTGGCTGTAGAGGGCAGCTCAGTAAATAGCACCTTAATATCAAATGTGAAAATAACATTTATCTGCAATGCTGTTTTTCAGTTCTCAAATGTGACCTCCCTAGAAAATATCACAGCATGACAGCTACGAAGTTCTGTTTCAGTTCTGTGCAATAACTACATCCAAACATGGACTACAAGTACTACAGACCATTCACATTCTATAGAAATCATAAGCATGCCATGCTACAGTATCATTTTACTTAAATCAACCATGTCAGCTGTAGTCCACTAATTCCCTAACACCCAATTTAGTTAAGAGAAGAATTATGACATGCAGAGTGATAGACTATGACTTGTTTGGACCTGTTTGTCCACTGTGTATGTTGAAAATGACCTCTGAAATAATAAAAGAGACATGGAAGAACTCTCTGATCATGTAGCCCAGGCGGGTATGACCCTGACCCTGAGTAGCATCCTGCTCTCACCAAGAATGATACCTCAGTAAAAAGAAAAAATTATCAATTTCAACAATTGGCTAAGCTTCTGGTGTCATTCAAAGGGGATCCAGTGTCTGTCAGCCTGGGATGACATGCTCGACAAGCCACGTTGCTTCGCAAGAGACGGCTTGCACCTGTCACCCTTTGGCTTTCGAATACTGGCCAAGGCTCTTGCTGCCCCCATAGTGCCTTTTTTAGGCAAGGCTCAAAATTCAAACCAACCTCCGTAAACAGCACAAGTAAAAAAATGAGGGTTATGCTACTCAACGCCAGGAGTTTAAATCTCAAAATACATGCGCTCGAAGCACACCTAAGTATGGAGATCGTTGGCATCTGTGCAGTAACTGAAACCTGGTTCAAGGCTCCAGAGAGCACTCCAACACTACTGGGCTGTAACTCATACCACACATTTCGGCCACAGAACATGGACTGAAACACAAAGGGAGGGGGTGTATCCATATTCATCAAGGATACCCACACCTCCAGGTTAGTGGCGCAGCATGATACCTCTGAGATCATCCATGTGCCGCTAACATCGGGCAAATCTGCAATGTAAATTGTAGCCTGCTACAGATCACCATCCATGACCCAAGACCACCACTCCGCCTTTCTGGAGACACTGGAAAACATGAAGGTCGTACCGAACACCCTGATATTGGGTGATTTCAATTACCCTACCATTAACTGGGAAAACTACTTGAGTACAAACTCCCAGGCTCAGCGCTTCCTGGAATTTATCAACTCAAATGCCCTGGATCAGCTGGTAAACTCCCCTACCAGAGGCCACAACATATTGGACCTGGTCATCACCAACATGGGCGACAGGCTTTCCGTACTGGAGGTCAACCTGTCACTGGTTAGATCAGACCATAAACTAATCACCCTGGATGTCCACACCCCACCACCACCCCCAACCAAGGAAACCACAGTGAAAAACTTTTCTAAAGCAAACTTCACCTTACTTAAGGCAGAGGTGGTAAGTTTCACAGTGCCCACGCTAAAGGATAACACTGCCCAAGATGCAGAATCCTTTACAATTGCACTCTATGAGCACCTACAAGGATGCATGGATAGTGCCATCCCTAGCAAAACCAAGACTCCCTCCCCTAAGAGAAGGAAACCAGTCTGGTGGACCCCTGCCATAAACAAGTTATACAACAAAAGGAGGAAACTAGTTCAGAAAAAAAGCAAATCCCAAGAAGGAAAGACAGCCCTGATCAGTATCAGTAAGAAACTAAGATCCCTCATAAAATCATCCAAGGCTAACTTCGAAAGAAAAATAGCCAAGGATTCAAAAGAGAACCACAAAGCCTTCTTTAGCTATGTCAAGAATCTAAGTGGTAACTCACAGATATGCTTTGAGCTAATACAAAATAGCACAAAATATACTGAACCTATTGATATTGCCAACATCCTGGCAGATAGATTCAGTGCAAACTTCACCTCCCTCTCACCTTCAGAAGGGCCCACAACAATACCGGAAAAGTGTAGTGTCCTGGAAATCACAGAAGCATAGGTGAAAACAGCCCTTTCAAAAGCCAAAAAAAAGCATCAACGGGGCCAGATGGTGTCCCAGGCTGCATCTTGCACGAACTACAGAACAAACTAACCCCCCCACCTAAACATGCTGTTCAACTTCAGTCTCTCCACAGGCTACGTGCCCATAGAATGGCACACAGCAACGGTTATTCTGCTCCACAAAGGAGGGGCCACAATTGACCCTGGTAACTATCGCCCCATAAGCCTGACTAGCCTTGTCTGCAAGGCTATGGAGCACATCATCATGGAACTCATTAACAAAGACATTGGGAACCTCCAAACACTTGACCTGACCCAGTTCGGCTTTGTTAAGGGCAGATAATGCCTACTAAACCTGATTGACTTCTTCGAGACAGTCACCAAGGCCATAGATGAGGGAAAGGTGGTTCACACAGCCTACCTTGATCTCACCAAGGTGTTCGACACCATTCCTCACTCGGGTATTATAGAAAAACTCACCAGCCTGAACATAAACCCCTACGTCACAAGATGTGCTGCCAACTGGCTTACAGACAGAACTCACATGGTAAGAATAGCGGGCTCCAGGTCCGACTCTAAACCAGTCACAAGTGGTGTCCCGCAAGGCTCTGTTCTGGGACCCCTACTTTTCAGCATATATTTCTCAGAAGTACAGGCAAACACAGGAGGACTATGGCTAACCAAGTTCGCCGATGACTGCAAACTGGGAGCCATAATTGACTCTCCGGCTGACACGGACATCCTTCAAAGAGGCCTTACTGAGACAGACACCTGGTGTCAAAGTCATGGCCTCAAGCTAAATGCCAAAAAATGCATAGTCATCCTGTTTGGGAATGAATTACCACATAGGTGCCAGCCCCCTTAATACACAAGAGGTAATAAGAGATCTGGGGACCCAGGTAGATAATAATTTCTCCTTTGACAATCATATTGCCAAAGTAGTTAGGAAATCCTTCTATGTGGCCTATCTAATTACTAAGGGGTTTGCATCTAGAAATAAAGAGGTTATAGTGCCCCTCTACTCGTCACTCATCAGACCCATCATAGAGTACAATGCCCCATTTGGGATGTACCTCACAAGACACTTCCAACAGCTGGAAAGACCACAAAAGCACCTCACCAAGAGGATTACTGGCCTCAAACATATGTCCTATGCAGCCCGACTGAAAAAACTCCAACTGTACTCAGTGACATATCACTTACTCAGAGGTGATCTCTACCTGACTTACAAAGCCATGTCCAACTGAGAATTGATGGACATGCTCCACCTAAAGAAATCCAAGTCACTGTGAGCCATGCACTCTAGTGAGCTAAACCTCGCCACAACAATAAATAGAACATGCTGGAGGGATAGATTCTTGTCACAGAGACTCCCCATGCTTTGTAACAAAATTCCTAACTACATTAGGCAGAGCCCCTCACTAACACTCTTTAAGAGAAGCCTTGACGAGTGGATGGGTAACAGAAAATACACCCCTGGGATCACTTCATTGGCTCTGCCTGACAGAGGCTCAGTTAATTAATCAATGGGGTGGAAAAAGCCGACACATTCTGGCTAGGCTTATAAATGCCCTCGGGCAGATAGCCTAGTACCGACCTATGAACCTATAAGGATGTGCAGCAGTTGAGTTGTTTGGCAAATACTTTCAAATAGTGGATGTGTGGTAATGCACTGTGGTGGTGGCTGAATTTCACTTATTTTGGCTTTTGCATGGGTCGATGATGCACAGCAGTAACATTCATGTGCAGTGCTTATTGGTATGCATTTCATGTCTTCAACTGCTGGCATACATGCGTCATCCTCCTCACTGCTACTACTGCATCTGCATGTTCTTTTAGGTGGACGCTGCCCATCGGTATATACCGGCTCAAAGCTGTATGGCACAATGGTACGTGACTTCAGTTGGGAGGCCATCCTTTCTCAAAGTCCATGTTTGGCCACTGAAACAATGCAGCACTATAGCAATGTTACCATTACAAAAAAAGAGTTGAAAAGCTGTCATGCACTTGAACAGGCTAAGCGTACATTCATTTTTAGGTCCTGGTTTAACTTAAGAAAACTTACAGGTGCTATGACACTGTTGAGATCATGCATTCACATTCAGATCAAACATGCAATCCTATGCAAACCCAAAGACTCATTTTATGAAGCAATTACCCCATGTGCAAGTCCATAGCTTCTGCTGCAGTTATACTGTAACTGTCAGAAAGCCTCTCACACAAACATTGTCTGCAATTGTGATGCACAAACAATCCACAGAATTAGATCCATAAGGACTATTTAGGGCTTACTAGATAAATACTTCTGACTCCAAGGAGAAAGAGGGTACTAGCATCCGTTAGTACCAATGGTTAGCCCATGCAAAATATGGTTCTGAGTACTTGATTAGGGAAAGGACATGATGTGCTAGGATAGGTAGCAGAAATTGAGGTTGGAATATTAATGATTTTTTGGGCTTGTTTTGGTGTTGGAGGAGTGCCAAAATAACCTCTTTTATATATATATATATATATATATATATATATATATATATATATATATATATATATATATATACATACATACATACATACTATATTCTTTTTTATGTATTTATTTATTATTTGTTAACCGGGTTAGTGTGGTTGAGCTTTTGGCTCATTTTCAGTAGAGACCCGGGGAGAAAAGCTCCTCAGGACTAGAAAACATTATTACATTTTATGTGTGTATATATATATATATATATATATATATATATATATATATATATATATATATAAATAAATAATCTGAAAAAATACATACTAAGTCTATAACCATTTGGAAAGATGAAATGTATGACGATTGCAGCAGACAAATGTCATAAGGCTACAATGAGCATGCTCTCCAGGACTCCTGTATTCTGCAAGGCATAACCAATTACTCTTCTGACAAAGATGCAGGGAGTGAGCACATGCATATGCAAAGGCAGTGGCAAACTACAAAGGAGTGTGTCCTGTGGAGATGAAAAAATTACTCATAGCAGTTGAGCTCTCTGCATTTGCATTAAAATGCAAAAAACAATATAGCACTCAACGGAAGACACTGTGTTAAGATAGTTCAGCTAAATGTAAATAAAGGGCAGCACAACACAACTGCTTCTCATATTAAGTGTTGACACCTCATTATTTCACCAGGCACCACAGAAAACAGATGTCCAGCAAACTGAATAACAATGACCCTGAATGATTAGGATAGGAAGGGAGAGACATCCAAGGAAATGTGAGTTGTTGCTTATGAAAGGGAAATGCAGACCTGAGGACTCCGATGGTAATGAGTTTGCATGTATTTTGAAGCAAACAATGGAAGAACAGGTTTGTCTAGGAATAACAGGTTTGTATCCATCTTACATCAAAGGAAGAAAAATCATGAAGAAAATGGGACCAGAAGAAGTGCAAAAAAGTTGAAAAATTTACCCTACCAACTCAGCACAGATCCTAGTGGTGGCCTGCAGAGTGATCCAAGCAGCAGAGAGCTAAAAGAGTGACTTTCTACCAGATACAAGTATTTTTTGTGGCTTTCCCACTGTTATTAAGCTAGCGACTGCATTTCGCCTGTTTTACTGCTACTTTAAGTGATTTCTGCATTTTACACTGTTTATTGCACTTTAAGTTACTAATTGTTGCAAATTGTTTCTGTAGGCTACATACTAAAGTGCGCTAGCCGATTTACAGCATTTATAGCATTTACTGTCTGTTTTTTTCCTTATCTCTGTAATAAAAAAAAAATTCTCTTGTTTTCCCGCCTTACTGAACTAGAGTAGTCCAGTTTCAGAGTTGCTGATCCCTGGGCTTTGTTTTTAGTTCCTGTTACTGATCCATTGCCTTATTAGGAAGGAGGGAAGTTTCTTTGCTTACCAGTGGGAGTGGGAAGCACTGAGCGGCCTTTTTGTCCGATTTGGTGAAGTTTCAGCCAGAAACTAGTAGTCCATTGGTCGTTTTGGGCCAATTCCTAGCTCCCTTCAGCCCCCTGCTATAAAACACGCTAAACGCGCGTTAGCGCGATTTAGCGCGGAGTTGCCACTGTTGCACACAAGAGCAGCGGTGGTTAAACTATTCGGGCCATCTAAATTCCACTCTTCAAATTTTCCCTTAGAACTACCTTCCTCGAGCTGTACTGCTGATCTAACCAGCATATCCTATAACTGAAAAGTTCATCTCTACTTGATTCCCAAGTAGACTATTCTCTATCTGTAAAGCCTAGCACTTACTCCTACAGTACTTGCACCTTGATAAAGCACTCTTATTATAGATAGTACCCCACCAGCCTAAAACCCACTTCCCCCGGAGTCCTTTGAAAGTCTCTTTATCTACTACTTCTAGTATGTCGCGGCATCAGTTGCTAGTGTCCTCTCCAGCTCAACTGGTGAGCCTGGGAATATTGAGGCAATGTTACAATTGCCTCATGTACACAGACAATCCTCTCCTTCTCCCACAAAACACAAATACATGCGAGAGATGCAACTATACGGCCAAACTGGAGGCTGAGCTCTCTCAACATAGGACTGGCAAGACCAGACAGGAGGAGAAGGTAACCACACACAATACATACCCAGTCACACATGGTACCATCACAACTTCAAATCATACACATACTCACACAAAGACATACTCGGAGGCTCTGATCAAAATTTACCAAAACAGCAGAGGCCACCAAAGCAGACACCCAAACAACTACCACCTCATGACCCAACACATGCAACACATAGACCACACAGTCAGAGTGTCAAACAGTCACAGCCCTTAAGGCCAAACAAAATGCCAGACACACTTGTCATTGGTGATTCCATAGTCAGACACACTGACGTCCCGCTCACCAGACTGAGTAAGGAGAAGGTCACAGTAAGCTGCCTGTCGGGCGCTAGAATCCGCCACATAACGCAAGCACTCAGGTCTCTCAACAGCAGGTACAAGTACGACTCAGTCATTGTCCACGCTGGTGTCAACGACCTGAGACGTACCTCCTTGGACTACATGAAAAGGGACATCGAGGAGCACTCTGATTATGTAGCCCAGGCAGGTATGACCCTGACCTTGAGCGGTATCCTACCTTCACCTAGAATGATGCCACAATACAGCGATAAGATGATCAGCTTTAATAATTGGCTTAAATTCTGGTGTCATTCAAAGGGGATCCAATGTCTGTCTGCCTGGGATGACATGCTGGACAAGCCACGCTGCTTCGCAAGGGACGGCTTGCACCTGTCACCCCTGGGCTTCCGGATATTGGCAAAGGCTCTTGCCACACCCATAGTGCCTTTTTTAGGCAAGGCTCAAATTCTAAACCTACCACCCTAGAACACCAGAAAGGAAAAGAACTAAGGGTAATGCTGCTCAATGCCAGAAGTCTCACTCTCAAGATGCACGCACTCGAGGCCCTTCTCAATATGGAGAACATCGATGTCTGTGCTGTGACAGAAACCTGGTTCAAGGCTCCTGAGAGCACCCCAGCACTAACAGGTTTCACCTCATATCATGCGTTCCGGCCCCAAAATCCGGACAACACCAAGAAAGGAGGGGGGGGTGTCCATATTCATAAAGGACACCCACAACTCAAGGTTGGTGGCAATGCACGATGCATCGGAGACCATCCAGGTGCAATTAACCATAGGCAAGACTGCTCTAAAATTTGTAGCATGTTACAGGCCACCCTCTCAAACTCAGGAACCTCACATGGCCTTCCTGAAAACATTGGAAGGGATAAATGTATCTCCAAACACCATCATACTAGGTGACTTCAACTACCCTAATATAGACTGGGAACACTACTCAAGCCCGAACACTCTAACCCAAAGATTCCTGGAGTTCATAAACTCAAATGCCATGGAACAACTAGTCACCATCCCCACAAGAGGAGAAAACATACTTGATCTCATCATCACGAACATGGGATCAAAATGTTCAACACCGGAAGTATACCCCTCACTGGTGAGATCAGATCATAAACTAATCTCGCTGGAGGTCCTCATCCCGCCCCACCTGAAACAAAAAAGACCACAGTGAAAAACTTCTCAAAAGCTGATTTCACACTTCTAAAAACTAGTGTGGCCTCCTTTAAGGCCCCTGAGCCAGTGGTAAACATTACTCAAACCGCTGAATCACTTACAAATGCCTTCTACCAGCACCTACAGGACTGCATGGATCAGGCAATCCCAAACAAAACTAAGACTCTCTGTACCAAAGGCAAGCGTCCAGTCTGGTGGACCCCAGCCATAAACAAGCTCTACAACAAAAGGAGGAAGCTACTACAAGATAGAGCAAAATCCTTGAAAGGTAAGACACCTTTGATCATTATAAGTAAAAAACTAAGAGCTCTCATAAAATCATCCAAGGCAAATTTTGAGAGAAAAATCGCCAAGGACTCTAAAGACAATCATAAGGCCTTCTTTAGCTATGTTAGAAACCTAGGAGGAAACTCCCAGATATGCTCAGAATTAGTTCAAAATGATGTGAAAATTACTGAACCTACACACATTGCTAACATACTGGCTGACAGGTTCAGTGCAAACTTCTCTACCCAAAAGGAGAGATATCTATTCCAGAGGATTGTAGCCCCCAAACATCTCCAATGCCCAGGTGAGAACTGCCCTCACTAAGGCAAAAACACAGCATCCATGGGACGGATGGTGTCCCCAGCTGTGTGCTTCATGAACTCAACGAGGAATTAAACCCACAGTTAGGACAGCTGTTTAATCTTAGCCTCACCTCAGGATACGTACCCAAGGAGTGGCGGGGGGGGACTGTGGTCCCACTTCATAAGGGCGGTGCCTCCGCAGACCCTGGAAATTACCGCCCCATTAGCTTGACAAGCCTTATCTGCAAAGCCATGGAGAGGATCATAATGGAACTCATAAATAAAGACATAGGGAACTTGCAGACTTTGGATCCAACCCAGTTTGGCTTTGTCAAAGGCAGATCCTGCCTCTTAAACTTGGTTGACTTTTTGAGACAGTCACCAAGGCCATTGATGAGGGAAAGGCAGTCCATACAGCCTACCTCGACCTGGCAAAGGCCTTCGACACAATACCCCACTCAGGTATCATCGAAAAACTCATCAGCTTGAATGTAAACCCATACATCACAAGATGGGTTGCAAACTGGCTAAGTGACAGAACCCACAGGGTCAGAGTTGCTGGAGCCATGTCAGACTCAAAGCCTGTCACAAGTGGTGTCCCACAGGGCTCAGTCCTGGGTCCACTCTTGTTCGGCATCTACTTTTCTGAAGTACAAGCAAACACAGGAGGGTTATGGCTGACAAAGTTTGCAGATGACTGCAAACTGGGCTATAGTCGAAAACACATCTGACACAGATATCCTCCAGAAGGGCCTCACAGAAACGGATAACTGGTGCCAGAGCCATGGCCTGAAGTTAAACGCCAAAAAATGCATAGTCATACCCTTCGGGAAAAACAAGGTTACCCCTAGCTACCATATAGGTGGCAATCCACTGAGCACAGAAAAAGTCATCAGGGATCTGGGGACCCAAGTTGACAGTAGCCTTTCGTTTGACACTCATGTTGCTAAAGTAGTTAGGAAAACCTTCTATATCGCCCACCTGATCATGAAGGGATTCACATCTAGATCAAGGGAGGTCATCGTCCCCCTGTACTCATCACTCATTAGACCTATGATTGAGTACAGTGCCCTGTTTGGAATGTATCTGACCAGACACCTACTGCAGCTTGAAAGGCCCCAAAAGTTCCTCACCAAAAGGATAAAGGATCTCAAAAATATGTCTTATGCTGCCCGACTGAAAGAACTCCAGCTCTATTCAGTCTCATACCGCTTGCTTAGAGGTGACCTGTTCCTGACATATAAGGCCATGTCAAACCCAGATTTGATGAATATGCTTCACCTCAAAAAATCTAGATCCCTCATAACCACAAGGGCGGGAGACTTAAACCTTGACACGGTTATAAATAGAACGTGCTGGAGGGACAGATTCATCACCCAGAGACTCCCTATGCTGTGGAACAAAATCCCGGTACATGTGAGGCAGAGCACCTCGCTGGCCTTGTTCAAGAGGAATCTTGACCAATGGATGGGAGATCGCAGATATACCCCAGGGATTACTTCAGTGTCACTGCTTGACAGAGGCACAGAAAAATGATAGGCATAGTTTTTATTCAAACTAAAGGGGTGGCGAAAGCCACATAACTATGGGCTAGGCTTATAAATGCCCTTGGGCAGATAGCCTAGTATGAACCTATGAACCTATGAACCTAAGTACCCTTCCATAATAGGTCCAGCTAGGCAGGAACACCAAAAGGAAACATTAATCTAAGTTAACCCTACTATTAAATTTGTAAGTATGCATGATTACCAAAATGAATCATTTTGCAAAACCCATGATTGCCTAAATACTTAATTTATTTACATGGTATGAAGGTGTACAAGGATATGGCAAATAAAGGAAGGCAAGTAATGTAGGTAATATAATTCCAGGGGTAGTAGGAAAATATGCACACGCGTCATTCACTGCCAAACAATGTTGCTGCACATGGAGTCAGTAAACAGAATTAGCAAAAATGTAATTAATTAATTTCAGACAAATAAATGAATAAATATAACTACACTTTATTTATTTATTTTACATTTGTTGACCGGGCTAGTCTAGCTGGATATATGTCCATTTTCAGTAGAGGCCCGGGGAGATAAGCTCCGCTTTTATAATTTTAATGATACTAAGTAAAAACCATTAAGCACTACATGTAAACATAATAACATAATAATAAGATAAAAAACATTTTTGACATTGATACTGGTGATGTGGTACAAAAAGTGATGGAATGACAAAGTATTGTAGAACATTACATTCATGAAGTATACAATAAACATGTACAGAGAGAGGGATTAAGGAAAAATCAGCTGAAAAAGAAAGTAAACTTAGTCAGGGGTGAAATAAGTCAGCTGCCAAGAAGTAAAGTTAGTCAGGGTAAGTACAGGGGCACAGCCATTGTGTTTTGAGGTAAAGCTTGAGTTTCTTTTTAAAGGGAGACTTTGAAGGAATAGAAGAAAGTTCAGAGGGAAGCAGGTTCCAATCTTTTCCAACAGTGTTTGAGAAGAGAGTCTCCGGCCTTGTTGTTTGACTTGACAGAGTCTATAAGAAGTTTGTGTGCAGATCTCAGGGACTTTAGGTTGTGGTATGGGCGAATCAGACTGGATAGTATAGGTGTTTTGTCAGGTTGATAAAGAATTTGATGGGCTATGCTTAGCTGGTTAATTTTTAGTTGCTGTTGATATTCCAGCCAGCCTAGTTGTTTTAAATTAGTACAATGGTGGGTTCTGTAAGGGTTTCCTGTGGCAAATCTGGCTATGTTGTGGTAGGAGTTTTCTAGTTTTGACAGATTTTTTTTGATAAGTTGGTAAAAATGGGGGAGGCATAGAGAAGGGGTGAAATAAGGTGGGAGTGGGCTATAGTTGTTCTAGATTCTGGAGTGAGGAAAGGTTTGATTCTGTAAAGAGAGCCTATTTTTTTATTAATGGTTTTCAGTGTGTTGTTAATATGGGCATCGAAGTTAAGGTTGTCGTCAATGGTAATGCCTAGTAGTTTGGTAGTAGACTCTTGTGATATAGGTGTGCCATTTGTTGATGTTATAGTAAAATCAATGAGGGGAGATTTGCTCGAAGGTGTGAAGAGGAGCAGTTTAGTTTTTTTAGGGTTGAGTAGTAGACAATGCTGGGAAAACCATTCTTCTACAGAGTTAAATATGTGTTGTGTGAGGGAGTGAAGGTGTGATACAGATGTCGCTGAACAGATAAGCGTTGAATCGTCTGCGTACTGTATACATGTAGCTTGGGGAGCTACTTGGTGTAGGCCATTGATAAATAAAGAAAATAGGAGAGGACCTAGTGTAGACCCTTGTGGGACACCAATGTTGACAGGTAGTTGGGAGGATAGAGTGGAGTTCCAGAGTACTGCTTGATGTCTGTTGTTTAAGTAGGACTTAAACCAGTTAATAGATTGGGTATCAATTGATAAGGATTGAAGAATGTGGATGAGTATTTGGTGGTTGACCATGTCAAAGGCTTTGGACAGATTGCTGAATTTCCTGTTTGCACTTAATTTTAAATCGTTTTTTTCTTAAAACTTGCATATTTTCTGTCCTTGACCTAGCACTCTTGTGTGGGGTCATTTACTGCACTGTTATAACTTGATATTACTTGTGAACCTCTGCTATCTCTGTAAAAAACAAAAAAAAAAAAAAAAATCTTGCTTTTTTCCCACTTTTCTGAGAGTTAAAAAAGTTCAGTTACAGGCTTGCTGTTCCTGAACTGTTTGAAAGTTTCTGTGAGGCCATTTTTGCTTGGGCTGAAGGAGGGTCTCTCTGTGATCAGTGGCAGTGAATAACATTGAGCAGCTTCCCTGCCCCCCGTAGAGGTGGTTACTGACTTGAAACTGTAGTTTTATTGGCTACTAGGGGTAATTTCCAAAACTCCTTCATCTTCCTCTCTTAAAACCTAGTTGCCTCGTGGTTTGGGCGTTTTTCAGGCTTGTTGGCTGTTGGTGAAGCACCCTCCAAGAGGAAAAAACGCTGAGAGAAGAAGGGAGCCACTTTTGAGATTTTAAGTATTTTTTCTCTGTTTATTTGCTAAGGTTTTCTGCATAGCTGCCTAGCTTGAGCATTTTCTGGCTTGTTAAACTTGATTTCTGTATTAGTAGCTGTATTTAGAGCACAACCAAAAGCTGTTTGCTGAATTTCCTGTTTGCACTTAATTTTAAATCGTTTTTTTTTTCTTAAAACTTGCATATTTTCTGTCCTTGACCTAGCACTCTTGTGTGGGGTCATTTACTGCACTGTTATAACTTGATATTACTTGTGAACCTCTGCTATCTCTGTAAAACAAAAAAAAAAAATCTTGCTTTTTTCCCACTTTTCTGAGAGTTAAAAAAGTTCAGTTACAGGCTTGCTGTTCCTGAACTGTTTGAATGTTTCTGTGAGGCCATTTTTGCTTGGGCTGAAGGAGGGTCTCTCTGTGATCAGTGGCAGTGAATAACATTGAGCAGCTTCCCTGCCCCCCGTAGAGGTGGTTACTGACTTGAAACTGTAGTTTTATTGCCCATTTTGGGTCTATTCCTGCTTCTTTCCAGCCCCTGCTATCAAGCACGCTTTAACGTGCTTTAGCGCGGAGTTGCCACTAGAGCAGCATCGGGCAGCACCGGTTAAACAAGGTTAAAGTCTTTCTGGCTCCAGAAAGTGTGTTCTTCAATTTTTCCCTTAGAACTGCTCTGTTAGGAACCTAAACAGTTTACACCTTCACTAAAAAGTGCAGCACTTGTTCCAAATAGCTTTTTCTTCTCAAAAAGCTCAGCACTTGTCTTATAAGCATATCCCTTGTCTTATAAGCATTCTCTTTGCAGGTCAAGCACTCCTATATTATACAAATCTCTCACTAGCAAAACCCCCCAGGAGTGCCCACTTCCCTGCTAAGCCCACTACTTTTCTGTCTCATACCAACTCATAATTCTTTCTAGCATGTCAAAGGGTCAGATGCTGGCGTCCTCTCCTGCCCAGTTGGTGAATCTGGGAATTCTGAGACAATGTTACAATTGCCTCTTGTACACGGACAACCCTCTCCTCCTCCCACGTAACACTAACACTTGTGAGAGATGCAGCTATTTAGCCAGACTGGAGGCTGAGCTCTCTCAACTCAGGACTGGCAAGACCAGGCAGGAGGAGAAGGCAACTACACACACCACAATACCAGTCTCACATAACTCAACCACACCACTGAATCAAACACATAAACACACTAAGACATACTCGGAGGCTCTGAGTAAAAATTTACCTAAACAGCAGAGGCCTCCAAAGCAGACACCCAAGCAACTGCAAACTCAATACACCACACAAACAACACATAAACAACAAAATCAGTGTGCAAAGCAGTCACTGCCCTTAAGGCCAAATACAACACCAAACATACTTGTCATAGGTGACTCCATAGTCAGACACACTGACGTCCCGCTCGCCAGACTGTGTAAGGAGAAGGTCACAGTAAGCTGCCTGTCGGGCGCTAGAATCCGCCACATAACGCAAGCACTCAGGTCTCTCAACAGCAGGTACAAGTGCGACTCAGTCATTGTCCACGCTGGTGTCAACGACCTGAGACGTACCTCCTTGGACTACATGAAAAGAGACATTGAGGAGCTCTCTGATTATGTAGCCCAGGCAGGTATGACCCTGACCTTGAGCAGTACCCTACCTTCACCTAGAATGATGCCACAATACAGTGATAAGGTGATCAGCTTTAATAATTGGCTTAAATTCTGGTGTCATTCAAAGGGGATCCAATGTCTGTCTGCCTGGGATGACATGCTGGACAAGCCATGCTGCTTCGCAAGGGATGGCTTGCACCTGTCACCCCTAGGCTTCCGGATACTGGCAAAGGCTCTTGCCACCCCCATAGTGCCTTTTTAGGCAAGGCTCAAATTCTAAACCTACCACCCTAGAACACAAAAAGGAAAAAACTAAGGGTAATGCTGCTCAATGCCAGAAGTCTCAATCTCAAGATGCACGCACTCGAGGCCCTTCTCAGTATGGAGAACATCGATGTCTGTGCTGTGACAGAAACCTAGTTCAAGGCTCCTGAGAGCACCCCAGCACTATCAGGTTTCACCTCATATCATGTGTTCCGGCCCCAAAATCCGGACAACACCAAGAAAGGAGGGGGGGTGTCCATATTCATAAAGGACACCCACACCTCAAGGTTGGTGGCAATGCACGATGCATCGGAGACCATCCAGGTGCAATTAACCATAGGCAAGACTGCTCTGCAATTTGTAGCATGTTACAGGCCACCCTCTCAAACTCAGGAACCTCACATGGCCTTCCTGAAAACATTGGAGGGGATAAATGTATCTCCAAACACCATCATACTAGGTGATTTCAACTACCCTAATATAGACTGGGAACACTACTCAAGCCCAAACACTCTAGCCCAAAGGTTCCTGGAGTTCATAAACTCAAATGCCATGGAACAACTAGTCACCATCCCCACAAGAGGAGAAAACATACTTGATCTCATCATCACGTACATGGGATCACAATGTTCAACACCGAAGTATACCCTCACTGGTGAGATCAGATCATAAACTAATCTTGCTGGAGGTCCTCATCCCGCCCCACCTGAAATAAAAAGACCACAGTCAGAAACCTCTCAAAAGCTGACTTCACACTTCTCAAAACTAGCGTGGTCTCCTTTAAGGCCCCTGAGCCAGTGGTAAACATTACTCAAACCGCTGAATCACTTACAAATGCCTTCTACCAGCACCTACAGGACTGCATGGATCAGGCAATCCCAAACAAAACTAAGACTCTTTGTACCAAAGGCAAGCGTCCAGTCTGGTGGACCCCAGCCATAAACAAGCTCTACAACAAAAGGAGGAAGCTACTACAAGATAGAGCAAAATCCTTGAAAGGTAAGACACCTTTGATCATTATAAGTAAAAACTAAGAGCTCTCATAAAATCATCCAAGGCAAATTTTGAGAGAAAAATCACCAAGGACTCAAAAGACAATCATAAGGCCTTCTTTAGCTATGTTAGAAACCTAGGAGGAAGCTCCCAGATATGCTCAGAATTAGTTCAAAATGATGTGAAGATTACTGAACCTACACACATTGCCAACATACTGGCTGACAGGTTCAGTGCAAACTCCCCCCCCCAAAAGGAGAGATATCTATACCAGAGGATTGTAGCCCCCCAAACATCTCCAGCGCCCAGGTGAGAACTGCCCTCTCCAAGGCAAAAAACACAGCATCCATGGGACCGGATGGTGTCCCCGGCTGTGTGCTCCATGAACTCAATGAGGAATTAAACCTGCAGTTAGGACAGCTGTTTAATCTTAGCCTCACCTCAGGATACATACCCAAGGAGTGGCGCACGGCGACTGTGGTCCCACTTCACAAGGGCAGTGCCTCCACCGACCCTGGTAATTACCGTCCCATTAGCTTGACAAGCCTTATCTGCAAAGCCATGGAGAGGATCATAATGGAACTCATAAATAAAGACATAGGGAACTTGCAGACTTTGGATCCAACCCAGTTTGGCTTTGTCAAAGGCAGATCATGCCTTTTAAACTTGGTTGACTTTTTCGAGACAGTCACCAAGGCCATTGATGAGGGAAAGGCAGTCCATACAGCCTACCTCAACCTTGCAAAGGCCTTCAACACAATACCCCACTCAGGTATCATCGAAAAACTCATCAGCTTGAATGTAAACCCATACATCACAAGATGGGTTGCAAACTGGCTAAGTGACAGAACCCATAGGGTCAGAGTTGCTGGAGCCATGTCAGACTCAAAGCCTGTCACAAGTGGTGTCCCACAGGGCTCAGTCCTGGGTCCACTCTTGTTCGGCATATACTTTTCTGAAGTACAAGCAAACACAGGAGGGTTATGGCTGACAAAGTTTGCAGATGACTGCAAACTGGGCGCCATAGTCGAAAACACATCTGACACAGATATCCTTCAGAAGGGCCTCACAGAAACAGATAACTGGTGCCAGAGCCATGGCCTAAAGTTAAACGCCAAGAAATGCATAGTCATACCCTTCGGGAAAAACAAGGTTACCCCTAGCTACCATATAGGTGGCAATCCACTGAGCACAGAAGAAGTCATCAGGGATCTGGGGACCCAGGTTGACAGTAGCCTTTCGTTTGACACTCATGTTGCTAAAGTAGTTAGGAAAACCTTCTACATTGCCCACCTGATCATGAAGGGATTCACATCTAGATCAAGGGAGGTCATCGTCCCGCTGTACTCATCACTCATTAGACCTATGATTGAGTACAATGCCCCATTCGGAATATATCTGACCCGACACCTGCAGCAGCTGGAAAGGCCCCAAAAGTTCCTCACCAAAAGGATAAAGGGTCTCAAAAATATGCCTTATGCTGCCCGACTGAAAGAACTCCAGCTCTATTCAGTCTCATACCGCTTGCTCAGAGGTGACCTGTGCCTGACATATAAGGCCATGTCAAACCCAGATTTGATGAATATGCTTCACCTCAAAAAATCTAGATCCCTCAGAACCACAAGGGTGGGAGACTTAAACCTTGACACGGTTATTAATAGAACGTGCTGGAGGGACAAATTCATCACCCAGAGACTCCCTATGCTGTGGAACAAAATCCCGGTACATGTGAGGCAGAGCACCTCGCTGGCCTTGTTCAAGAGGAATCTTGACCAATGGATGGGGGATCGCAGATATACCCCAGGGATTACTTCAGTGTCACTGCTTGACAGAGGCACAGCAAAATAATAGGCATAGTTTTATTCAAATTAAAGGGGTGGCGAAAGCCACATCACTATGGGCTAGGCTTATAAATGCCCTTGGGCAGATAGCCTAGTATGAACCTATGAACCTATAAGAAAAGTGCTGAGGAAAGGGTGTTCTTGCTGCGATTTTTGTTGATTGTGTCTGTAAAGGAGAGGAGGGCTATGGTGGTACTGTGGGATGGTCTGAAACCATATTGGGTGTTAGAGTGTAGGTTATTATGGAGAAGGTGGTGAAGCAGTTGTTTGTGGACACACCTTTCCATGATCTTAGATAAGGGCAAAAGAAGGGCTATAGGGCGGTAATTAGAGATTTCAGTAGAATTTCCACCCTTATGAAGTGGGATAATGTGGGAGATTTTCCAAAGTTTAGGGACATATCCTTCAGTGATGGTTCTATTTATCAGGATTGAAATTGGGAAGGCTATTGCTTTAGCTGCTAATTGCAAGTATTCCGCGGGTAATAGGTCAGCAGAGGGAGTACATGGTTTGAGTTTTTAGAAGGAGAGAATATAAGTTGTCGGACTGGTTGGAAGTGAAAAGGTGGGGGTGGGTTTAGGTTGCTGTTAGACATGTGTGTGTTTTTGATGGGAAGTTGACTTGCTAAGGTTTGAATAGTTTCGATGAAGAGGGAATTAAAGGAATTTGCTGTTTGGTTGGGGTTATTTATGTCAGAGCCTTGTGGGTTGGGTGTGACAGGTTTGCTTGGCTGTAGTAATTGATTTATGGTTGCCGAGAACTTTTGTGGGTTATTATGGCGAGAATGTTGAGGTTTCAGGTAATAATTTTTTTTATCATTCATTATTGCTTTTTTAGTTTCATTTCTTAGTTGCTTAAAGATTTGGTAGTCTGCTGTGTTTTTAGTTAAGCGAGATTTGTTCCAGGCTTTATTTCTGAGAGTGATTTTTTGTTTGGTTTCTATAGAGAGCCAGGGGGCAGGTTTAGTTTTGATTCTAGTGTAGCGTGTGGGGGCATGGTAATTGAGGATAGTTAGAAACTTAGCATTAAAGAAATCAACAGCTTCATCTAGCGGAAGATGTTTTAAGGGTGTCCAGTTGCATGCTTCCAGTTCAGTTTGAAATAGCTCCAAGTTGAAATTTTCACCCAGACTATATGGAAGTCTATTATATACACGGTGGATGTGGGTATTTCTCTTTATACACATACACACACACACACAATCACACACACACACACACACACACACACACACACACACACACACACACACACACACACACACACACACATACACACACACTGATTACATTAGTCATATAGCAGTCTAATCATTTCACTGAAGATGCAGCAGTAGTTACTTCTGAACCTGGCTATGACAAGCTTATTGTTGTGGTTGGCATAGCAAGGTTATTATGTCCAGATATTCTTTTTTTTTAATAAAAAAAAAAAAAACACGCAAACTGTTTGCTTGAACTCTGCCTACCATCTGCAGTTACCAGGGAGCTACAGTGGAAAACAATTAACAGGTTTAAAAGCTGCAGTATACTGCCTCCAAAGCATTGGTCCGAAACAAAGTGTAATTATTAACCATCAGTAGCTTTGAAAATTGGTACAGGGGTGTAGCCAAGAATATGCAATTGATGCACACATTAGTCAAATTTCATCTCCAACACTTACACCTTTGAAAAATGTAGGTTATACAGCAGTAGTAGAAGAAAAGTGTACCTTCTGCCTGTGAACACTGACATTTTGGCAGTACATTAATTCCTTTTGTACATGGTATAGACTGGCTTTTTGTTACATAGATTCTTTGTAAGAAGGTGTGACAGTTGGCAGACTTGACTTTCAGTACTACATTTATAGCACCACTGGCACACCCCCTTAATTAGCTAACCTACTACACGTGCTCCTAGAACCCAGAAAACTCCTAGCACAATAATACATCCTCTATCCACCTCACTATCCATATTAACCCAGCCATAGCTATTCTATTCTCTCTAATCTTTTATCCACCACATGCACTCAATACAGACCCTACCCTAGTAATTTACTGTGACTACAGCTAAAACACTAATGCTGCTACCCTTAGTAGCCCCTGCTATTCATTCCTTATCACCTAACCTTCTATGAATATGTACAGCATCTTGAAATCCAATACTCAAACTCTCAAACAGACACCAACCCAACATTTAATAAGTTTATCCACCACATAACCACCCCCTCTCCTAATTCCTTGCCCCCCAACCGACTAAATACCGCTAAATTAGCTTAAAAACCGAAAGCTATGAAAAAATCATAAACACATTTTTAAGACTCATCAGCAACTTAAAAATGAATCTTATGAAGGATGGACACATTCAGACCAACCTTGGCCCATCCACAACAGTAGACCTATGCACACCATCTAACAACCCAACGTGTACTACCCAGATTGATAGACTTCCAAACTCATTTCTGGTCTGTCATCTCAACATCAGAAGCCTAAACAACAAGATCCATAGTCTACATGGACTATTAGCTGTTCACTCCCCTGATATCCTCTGCCTCACAGAAGCCTGGCTAAAACCAATAACCAAAGATAGTGAAATAACCCCCCCACAGTACAACATCCTTAGACTGGACCGGATCTCCATGAAAGGTGGCGAGGTAGCTGTATTATACAAGTCTACCTTAACAATAACAACTGACACCCAACAGCCACCCTAGTTTGGCAATGCAGAAATTCTCATCACCAAACTAATAATAAACAAAAATAAATGCAGATACATTGTCTGCATTTATATTCTACCCGGCAAGAATGATAATACTCTAGAAAATATCTTACACTGGCTA
Source organism: Protopterus annectens (assembly GCF_019279795.1). NCBI lineage: Eukaryota > Metazoa > Chordata > Ceratodontiformes > Protopteridae > Protopterus > Protopterus annectens. The sequence continues at coordinate 1,568,064,337 of NC_056743.1, read as the reverse complement.
ACTTCTAACTATCCCCAGGAAATCATTGTCTTGGGGCACTTTAACATTGATTGGAACACCTGTTCCTCTGAAACTCCCTCCACCCATTTAAACATCCACGGGTTTACTCAGATCATTGCCACCCCCACCAGATTTAGCAAAAATAGAGTCAAAGATAGTATCCTTGACTGGATACTTATTAACAGCCACCCCCAAAAGTACAAGCCAGGTACATTACCTGATGATCTAAGTGATCACTGCCTTACCTATATCATTAGGCTCAAAGCCAACAATCCAAACCAGCCCACCTACAAACCTATAAGAAACGTCAGGAACTTTAACCTTGACAACTTCCAAAATGAACTCAAAGCATGTAATTGAAATTTCTTGAAATGACTCCCATTACAAGAAGCAGTTGAGTACTTCAGTACCAGATTTCTGGCTATCCTTAACCACCATGCTCCTACCCATACCATCCGTGCTAAAGCCTCAGTTGCACCGTGGCTATCTAAAGAAACAAAAAACAAAATTAAACTGAGAAACAATGCCTGGGCCAGGTGGCATGTTACCAAAGCCCCTATGGACCAAGAAAGATATCGGCAGTTAATGAAACAGACCAAAAAAATCTGTCATTCTAGACAAAAAAAATCACTACACCCTCCTACGACAAAAATATCAGCTAAAACCTCAAAAGTTCTGGGCTGGTATTAACAATCTTATCCACCCAGGTTGTTCTTCCACTCCTACCCCATCAGCTGCCCTTGATAAATCCCCTGTAGAAATTGCAAACAGCTTCAACTCCTTCTTTACTGAAACTATCCAGTCTCTAGCTACCCATTTCACTCCATCGTATGCAAACACCAGCTCTGGCACATCTAGCCCTGATCCACCCAACCCAACTTTACCTTTCAAACCGTACCTACCAACATGATCTGGACCTTACTCAAAAAGTTAAAACCTACTACACTAGCTGCCGACCACCTCCCAGCTGAATATCTTCAAAAAGCAGCTGATGCCATAGCACTTCCCATTTCTATTCTGATCAACAGATCGATCTCAGAAGGATCCAGCCCAGCAATATGGAAAATATCATGTTATACCTCTCTATCACATATTATACCTCTCCATAAAGGTGGAAGTTCCACAGTATTATCTAACTTAAGACCTATAGCCATTCTTTCACCACTAGCTAAAATCATGGAAAGATGCATACACAAACAAATCATGCACTTTCTGATTCCAAACGGAAAGCTCGCTGACTCTCAGCACAGCTTTAGGCCATTCTACAGTACCACCATGGCTCTTCTATCTCTCTCTAATGTCATCAGTCTTCATCATAACAACAACAAACTATCTTCAGCACTCTTCCTAGATCTCTCAAAAGCTTTTGATATGGTCAACCATCAGCTACTGCTCAATACCCTACAAACCATCAGTGTAGACCAACACGTAATACAATGGCTTCACTCCTACCTAAATGGTAGACAGCAGGCTGTCTTATGGCAGAGCAAGCGGTTATCCCAACTTCCTCTAACCCTAGGTGTCCCACAAAGTTCCATACTAGGTCCCCTTCTTTTCTCTATTTTTATCAATGATCTGCACACCCCCATCCCAGGAGCCACCTGCATCCAATATGCAGATGACAATGCTAATATGCTCTGCCTCCTCTCCTACACAACTTCTAACCCTCACCCAGACCACTTTCAGCATGGTAGAAACATGGCTAGCTAATCGCTGCCTGCTTCTAAATCCTAGCAAAACCAAGCTACTACTTTTCTCCTCTAACTGTAGAATTTCTCTTCCTTCCTTCAACATCAAATCTATCAATGACACCATTATCTCCCCTGATGACCATACAAAGCTTCTAGGCATAATAATTGACAAGATCCTTAAATTTGATAAACATGTCGATCACACTATTAAGTCCGTCAACAAAAAACTTGGCTCCCTGTACAGAGCCAAACTTTTCCTCACCTCCCTAGCTAGGGTAGCTATTTCAAGAACACACCTCCTCTCTACCCTTATGTGTGCCTCCCCTGTACTCACCAACCTATCCAAAACTTATCTCAACAAATTATCAGGATGTTACAATCATATAGCCAGATTCGCTACTGGCATGGCTTTTAGGACCCACCATTGCCAGAACCTCAAAACGCTGGGATGGCTAGAGTATCCTACCCTTCTACAGTTCAACCAGCTTATAGTAGTGCATAAAATACTCCATCAACCTGATAAAACCCCTGCCCTCAAAAATAGTATCACTCATCATAGTGCCCCCAGGCCATTATGCTCAGCTGATAAACTAATGATACTGACCCAAAAATCCAACAACTCTGCAGGCGATGCTATATTTGCCAACTCAACCGGTAAAATCTGGAATCTTCACCCTACTACCGTTACCAAGGAAACCTCACTACCCCTATTTAAAAGAGAACTCAAAAAATGCCTCACATCTCATTGGCTGTGCTCATGCTCTAAACCTGACTAACAACTTCACTAATACACATCTTGCTACCCAACCTGCTGTTTAGCCAAGTATCTATGCCTCATAGCATTTGAATGTCTAAGCATTGTGAATTATGAGATCTGATTGTATTCTATGTTCACATTTTCTCATACGTCTTTGCCAATCAGATGTAAGTCTGCACATTGTGTATATTGATATCCACCTGTATTTTGTCTATATTTTTCTAAACATGTCTGCTTGAGTTTATCACTCAGTGATATATGCAGTGTCTCTTTTTTGGTATGTAGAGCTTTTCTCCCCGGGCCTCCACTGAAAATGGACAAATATCCAGTCGGACTATTCCGGTCAACAAATGTAAAATAAATAAATATAGCTATTTCCCCAGGTAGACATACCTTCCCATATGAATTCATGTATTTAACATGGTTACTCTATATATTTCTATAACTGTAGATTTCTATATCTACGTATATTTCTACGGATGTATCAATATACATCTGAAATGCAATAAATAAGTATTTATTTACATGCATTTCTATATACCCAACACACATACATACACACACACACACACCCCTACCTTCAAATTACAAAATTAAACTGTATTCCAGCCTGTAGTACCATTTCTCCATATTCCACAAATACTTCAGACCTAATGCTATTAGACAACACCTACTGATACAAAGAGCTCATAGACATTTTGCTGGGGTGGAATCATGGCTTATACCCCTATAGGCCAACATTGTTTGAACAACAACAGTCCAAATTTTCACTAATATAGGTATTTCTGTGTGTGCGGCCTCAAACTGTCTCATGTACCCATAGAGATAGTATACTTGTGTACACTTAGCATAAAAGTAGATGTTTGAGTGTATTCACTGTTGCAGTCATCACTTGTGGGTTATCCCTGCTGGGTAGCCCTCAGATGGCCTGAATACCAGAGTAAAGTTTCTCCCTCCTGCCTCGGCTGTGGAATGCAGGGACTGACATCAAGTCATCAGTGGTATAAAGCAGGGCAGCCGGCACCATTACATCAGTTTTTCTTGCCCTAACCAATAGGACCTCTGCCCAGAAGGCCTGGATAAGGCCAACCTAGTGTAAGTCCACAGGCATCTAAAGGTGTGAAAGAATTTAAAGAATAGGGGGAAGGAGGGAGGGAAAATAGGACTGTAACAGTGAATACACGCGAGCATCTACAGTTATGGTAAGTGTACATAACTGTACTATGTTCTTGATGTTTCACTGCTGCAGTCTTCACTTGTGGGAAGATTCCCAATGCTGAGTCAAGGGTGGATGGTAACAAGGGAAGAAGAAGAGGACCACGTAGGACTGGTCTAGGTAGGGGCAAGCATGTCCTGCATAATATGGAAATGGAAATAGATGCTGCCCTAGTGGAATGGGTACGAATAGATTTGGGTGGAACTTTCCCTTTAAAGTGGTAGCAGAATTGGATACAGTGCGATATCCATTTAGAAATTGTCTGCTTGGAGATGGGTCTCCCCTCTGCCCCTGGGGTGAAGCTGACCAAGAGTTGGTCAGTCTTTCTGATAGACTTGGCCCTGTCCAAATAGTATCCAAGTTCTCTGTGCACATGTAATGAATGAAGGATTCTTTCCCAGTTGTTTTGAGGGTTGGGAAAGAAGGTGGGGCGATGTACAGCCTGGTTTAGTGTCAAGGGCGACACCACCTTAGGTATAAAGGAGGGATTAGTCCTAAGGGACACCCTGTCTGAATGGAAGATACTGAAGGGTTCAATGTCCATGAGAGCCTGGAGCTCAGAAACTCTCCTAACTGAGGTAATGGCGAGCCAGAATGCAGTTTTCCTTGTTTGTTACTATTTGACTGTATTTGTAGCAAATTCTTCTGTGTAAGCTGTAGTAGCTGATTCATAGCATTTATAAGTGTTTGCTGTACCTGTTTCTGCCTGTTTTGTGAAAAAAAAAAAAAAAAAAAAAAAAATATCTCTTGTTTTTCCTGCTTTACTAGTTTAGTCCAGTTTCAGAGTTGCTGATTCCTGGGCTTTGGTTGTAGTTCCTGTGTACTGTTTCCTTGCCTTATTTGGGGGAGAGGAAGTTACCTTGCTTACCAGTGGGAGTGGGAAGCATTGAGCTGCCTTTTGTCCAGTTTTGTGAGGTTTCAGCCAGTAACTAGTAGTTTATTGGTCGTTTTGGGCCAGTTTCTAGCTTTTTCCAGCCCCCTGGTATAAAACGCAGTAAACGCGCATTTTTTCAGCTTGTACCTACTCAGCACAGACTCCACGTGGGCCAGCAGAGTAATCCAGGTTGCAGAGAGCTGAATAAGCGACTTTTCTTGATACTAAGTATATTTTTTGTTGCTTTCCACATCTGAATACCTAGCGACTGTATTTCGCCTGCCTTTCTGTTACATTGAAGCTGTTTTTACTGCATTTAACTTAATATTGCACTTGGAATCCTTGTTTGTTACTATTTGACTGTATTTGTAGCAAATTCTTCTGTGTAAGCTGTAGTAGCTGATTCATAGCATTTATAAGTATTTGCTGTACCTGTTTCTGCCTGTTTTGTGAAAAAAAAAGAAAAAATATCTCTTGTTTTTCCTGCTTTACTAGTTTAGTCCAGTTTCAGAGTTGCTGATTCCTGGGCTTTGGTTGTAGTTCCTGTGTACTGTTTCCTTGCCTTATTTGGGGGAGAGGAAGTTACCTTGCTTACCAGTGGGAGTGGGAAGCATTGAGCTGCCTTTTGTCCAGTTTTGTGAGGTTTCAGCCAGTAACTAGTAGTTTATTGGTCGTTTTGGGCCAGTTTCTAGCTTTTTCCAGCCCCCTGGTATAAAACGCGGTAAACGCGTGTTAGCGTGATTTAGCGTGGAGCTGCCACTGTTGCACACTAGGGCAGCGCCGGTTAGGCAGGTTTAAACTATTCGGGCTACCTAAAGTCCACTCTTCAAATTTTCCCTTAAAACTACCTTCCTCGAACTATACTACTGATCTAATCAGCGTTTCCTATAACTAAAAAGATCATCTCCACTTGACTCCAAGTAGACTATTCTCTATCTGTTAAACCTAGCACTTGCTCCTACAGTACTTATTACCTTGATACGGCACTCTTGTCATAGATAGTACCCCAAAAAGGTAACCCCCCATTTCTTGATCACCCACGTCCCCCTGAATCTTTTTTAAAGTTTTTGTCTATCCTTCTAGCATGTCGAGGGATCAGTTGCTAGTGTCCTCTCCTGCTCAGCTGGTGAACCTGGGAATACTGAGGCAATGTTACAATTGCCTCATGTACACAGACAACCCTCTCCTCCTCCCACAAAACACAAATACATGCGAGAGATGCAACTATACGGCCAAACTGGAGGCTGAGCTCTCTCAACACAGGACTGGCAAGACCAGTCAGGAGGAGAAGGTTACCACACACACTATAGACCCAGTCTCACATAGCACCATTACAACCTCAAATCATACACATAAACACACAAAGACATACTCGGAGGCTCTGATCAAAAATCTACCAAAACAGCAGAGGCCACCAAAGCAGACACCCAAACAACCACCACCTCAGAACACAACACCTGCAACACATAGACCTCACAGTCAGAGTGTCAAACAGTCACAGCCCTTAAGGCCAAACACAATGCCAGACACACTAGTCATTGGTGACTCCATAGTCAGACACACTGACGTCCCGCCACCAGACTGAGTAAGGAGAAGGTCACAGTAAGCTGCCTGTCGGGCGCTAGAATCCGCCACATAACGCAAGCACTCAGGTCTCTCAACAGCAAGTACAAATATGACTCAGTCATTGTCCACGCTGGTGTAAACGACCTGAGACGTACCTCCTTGGACTACATGAAAAGAGACATTGAGGAGCTCTCTGATTATGTAGCCCAGGCAGGTATGACCCTGACCTTGAGCAGTATCCTACCTTCACCAAGAGTGATGCCACAATACAGAGATAAGATGATCAGCTTTAACAATTGGCTTAAACACTGGTGTCATTCAAAGAGGATCCAGTATCTGTCTGCCTGGGATGACATGCTGGACAAGCCACGCTGCTTCGCAAGGGACGGCTTGCACCTGTCACCCCTGGGATTCCGGATATTGGCAAAGGCTCTTGCCACCCCCATAGTGCCTTTTTTAGGCAAGAATCAAATTCTAAACCTACCACCCTAGAACACAAAAAAGGAAAAAAACTAAGGGTAATGCTGCTCAATGCCAGAAGTCTAAATCTCAAAATGCACGCACTCGAGGCCCTTCTCAGTATGGAGAACATCGATGTCTGTGCTGTGACAGAAACCTGGTTCAAGGCTCCTGAGAGCACCCCAGCACTATCAGGTTTTACCTCATATCATGCGTTCCGCCCACAAAAACGGGACAATACCAAGAAAGGGGGGGGTATGCAGATTCATCAAGGACACCCACACCTCAAGACTGGTGGCAACGCACAATGCATCGGAGACCATCCAGGTGCAATTAACCATAGGCAAGACTGCTCTGCAAATTGTAGCATGTTACAGGCCACCCTCACAAACTCAGGAACCTCACATGGCCTTCCTGAAAACACTAGAGGGATAAATGTATCACCAAACACCATCATACTAGGTGACTTCAATTACCCTAATATAGACTGGGAACACTACTCAAGCCCAAACACCCTAGCCCAAAAGTTCCTGGAATTCATAAACTCAAATGCCATGGAACAACTAGTCACCATCCCCACAAGAGGAGATAACATACTTGATCTCATCATCACGAACATGGGAGCACAATGTTCAACACCGAATATACCCCTCACTGGTGAGATCAGATCACAAACTAATCTCGCTGGAGGTCCTCATCCCACCCCACCTGAAATAAAAAGACTACAGTAAAGAACTTCTCAAAAGCCGACTTCACACTTCTGAAGACTAGGGTGGTCTCCTTTAAGGCCCCGAGCCGGAAAACAGTACTCAAGCCGCTGAATCACTTACAAACACCTTCTACCAGCACCTGCAGGACTGCATGGATAAGGCAATCCCAAACAAAACAAAGACTCTTAGTACCAAAGGCAAGCGCCCAGTCTGGTGGACCCCAGCCATAAACAAACTCTACAATAAAAGGAGGAAGCTACTACAAGATAGAGCAAAATCCTTAAAAGGTAAGACACCCTTGATCACTATAAGTAAAAACTAAGAGCTCTCATAAAATCATCCAAAGCAAATTTCGAGAGAAAAATAGCTAAAGACTCAAAAGACAATCATAAGGCCTTCTTTAGCTATGTTAGAAACCTAGGAGGAAACTCCCAGATATGCTCAGAACTAGTTCAAAATGATGTGAAGATTACTGATCCTACAGACATTGCCAACATACTGGCTGACAGGTTCAGTGCAAACTTCTCCCCATCCCCCAAAAGGAGAGATATCTATACCAAACGATTGCAGCCCCAAACATCTCCAGCGCCCAAGTGAGAACTGCTCTCTCCAAAGCAAAAACACAGCATCCATGGGACCTGATGGTGTCCCCGGCTGTGTGCTCCACGAACTCAATGAGGAATTAAACCCACAGTTAGGACAGCTGTTTAATCAAAGTCTTACCTCTGGATACGCACCTAGGAGTGGCGCACTGCAACTGTGGTCCCACTTCACAAAGGCGGTGCCTCCACCGACCCTGGAAATTACCGCCCATTAGCTTGACAAGCCTTATCTGCAAAGCCATGGAGAGGATCATAATGGACCTCATAAATAAAGACATAGGGAATTTGCAGACTTTGGATCCAACCCAGTTTGGCTTTGTCAAAGGCAGATCATGCCTTTTAAACTTGGTTGACTTCTTGAAACAGTCACCAAAGCCATTGACGAGGAAAGGCAGTCCATACAGCCTACCTCGATCTGGCTAAGGCCTTCGATACAATACCTCACTCGGGTATCATTGAAAAACTCATCAGCTTAAATGTTAACCCATACATCACAAGATGGGTTGCAAACTGGCTGAGTGACAGAACCCACAGGGTCAGAGTTGCTGGCGCCATGTCAGACTCAAAGCCTGTCACAAGTGGTGTCCCACAGGGCTCAGTCCTGGGCCCACTCTTGTTTGGCATCTACTTTTCCAGTACAAACAAACACAGGAGGGTTATGGCTGACAAAGTTTGCAGATGACTGCAAACTGGGCGCCATAGTAGAAAACACATCTGACACAGATATCCTTCAGAAGGGTCTCACAGAAACGGATAACTGGTGCCAGAGCCACGGCCTGAAGTTAAATGCCAAAAATGCATAGTCATACCCTTTGGGAAAAACAAGGTTACCCCTAGCTACCAAATAGGTGGCAATCCACTGAGCACAGAAGAAGTTATCAGGGACCTGGGGACCCAGGTTGATAGTAGTCTGTCATTCGACACCCATGTAGCTAAAGTAGTTAGGAAGACCTTCTACATTGCCCACCTTATCATGAAGGGATTCTCATCTAGATCAAGGGAGGTCATAGTCTCCCTTTACTCATCACTCATCAGACCAATGATTGAGTACAATGCCCCATTCGGGATGTATCTGACCCGACACTTGCAGCAGCTGGAGAGGCCACAAAAGTTCCTCACCAAAAGGATAAAGGGTCTCAAAATCTGTCCTATGCTGCCCGACTGAAAGAACTCCAGCTCTATTCAGTCACTTACCGCTTGCTCAGAGGTGACCTTTGCCTAACATACAAGGCCATGTCAAACCCAGATTTGATGAATATGCTTCACCTCAAAAATCTAGATCCATCAGAGCCACAAGGGCGGAGACTTAAACCTCGACACGGCTATTAATAGGACATGCTGGAGGGATAGATTCATCACCCAAAGACTCCCTATGCTGTGGAACAAAATCCCGGTACATGTGAGGCAGAGCACCTCGCTGGCCTTGTTCAAGAGAAATCTTGACCAATGGATGGGAGATCGCAGATATACCCCAGGGATTACCTCAGTGTCACTGCTCGACAGAGGCACAGCAAAATAATGGGTATAGTTCCCCATACTAAAGGGGTGGCGTAAGCCACAAAACGATGGGCTAGGCTTGTAAATGCCCTCGGGCAGATGGCCTAGTATGAACCTATGAACCTATGAACCTATATGTTTGACTTCTGCTGAGGCAGCTGGTTCAAATGGAGGTAAGGTCAGTTTTTCCAAGACATAGTTTGGGTCCCAGGCAGTTGTGGGTGGTCTCCTGGGTGGCCTGATGTGACATACCCCTCTAAGAAAATGTTTTAGCAGGGGGTAGGAGAACAAAGGCTGCTCTGTATGAAAATGGGCAGAGATAGCAGCGGCATGAATTTTGATGGAAGAGAAAGCTATTCCTTTTTTCAGTAGCTCCGCCAGGTAGTCTTGAATCAGAGAGAGAGAGAGAGAGAGAGTGATGGCTGGGAGCTGCTAGCACCATTTGCATGGCACCAGGAACAGAATCTTTTCCATTTTTCAGAGTATGATTTTCTGGTGCTCAAGAGTGGGTTGTTATCTACCTTTGGGGGTTCAGCCATGTGGATAGGTTGAGAGTTTGTAGATATGGGTGCAGCATTGTCCCTTTTGCTTGAGTTACAAGTGTTTCTGTGAGAGGAAGGATCCTGGGTGGTTACTTTGTTAGGCTGATCAGCAAGGGGTACCAATGCTGTCTGGCCCAATTTGGAGCAATCATGATGGCTTGTGGCCCTTCCTCCCTGATCTTTAGTAGTACCCTTGTTATCCTAGGCAAGGGAAGGAATGCATAAACAAAAGGTTGCCCCAGTGGAATGATAGAGCATCCACCTTCCAGGCTTCTTGGTGAAACTCCCTGGTGCAGAACTGGTCCAGCTGGCTGTTCTGTACAGAGGCGATGAGGTCCACCTCTGGTGTTCCCCAAGCCTGCATGATACAAGGGAAGGTCTCCCTGTGAAGTTGCCATTCATGTGGATCTAAGTGGTTTCTGATGAGGTGGTCTGCCAGAATATTGGCATTCCCTGTAATGTACTGGACTATCGGATGAAGGCCCATCATAGAGGCAGTCTGCCAGAGAAGCATAGCTAGATGGCAAAGGGGGTAGCATTGAGTTGCCCCCTGCTTGTTGATGTACCACATGGCTGTGGTGTTGTCTGTCTTGAGGAGCACCCCTGGAATC